>NC_134353.1:800211566-800511566 GCF_048569485.1 Anomaloglossus baeobatrachus | reverse complement strand
AATAGCAGCCGGTTCCCCGAACCGTCAAGAAACAGCTCTGGCGATCCGGTTCGCTGTATTCATTTGTCTTAGTGTCTTTAAGACACTAGCACAAATGAATCCCCGTACCACTGCGCCGCACATCCGGGTTCAGTGGTTCCTGGTACCAGAACAGCAGTAATCCCCAACAAGTGACTGCATTTTGCAAACTGCACCCCTCAATGAGTTCATTTTGGGGTGCAGTGAGCATATTGACATCACAGTTGCATCATAAAATGTTATACTATTGGGCGATGACGAAAAGATATTTATATGTTTACCATTAAATTTTTGTTATAGCCCCAGATTTCCAATTTTCGCAAAGGGAATAAATAAAACAGGCCACATAATGTGTTACACAATATCTCCTGAAACTGGAAATACCCCATGTGTGACTGTACAGTACAGTCATGGCCAAAAGTTTTGAGAATGCTACAAATATTAATTTTTACAAAGTCTACTGCTTAAGTTTTTCTAATGGCAATTTGCATATACTCCAGAATGTCATAAAGAGTGATCAGCTTAACAGCAATTACTTGCAAAGTCAATATTGGCTAAGAAAATGAACTTTAACCCCCAAAACACATTTCAACATCATTGCATTCCTGCCTTAAAAGGAGCAGCTAACATTGTTTTAGTGATTGTTTCATTAACACAGGTGTGGGTGTTGATGAGGACAGGGCTGGCGATCAATCAGTCATGATTAAGTAAGAATGACACCACTGGACACTTTAAAAGGAGGCTGATGCTTGGTATCATTGTTTCTCTTCAGTTAAGCATGGTTATCGCTAAAGAAACACGTGCAGCCATCATTGCTCTCCACAAAAATGGCCTAACAGGGAAAAGTATCGCAACTACAAAGATTGCACCTCAGTCAACAATCTATCGCATCATCAAGAACTTCAAGGAGAGAGCTTCCATTGTTGCCAAAAAAGGCTCCAGGGCGCCCAAGAAGGACCAGCAAATGCCAGGACCGTATCTTAATACTGTTTCAGCTGTGGGATCGGACTACCAGCAGTGCCGAGCTAGCTCAGCAATGGCAGCAGGCTGGTGTGAGTGCTTATGCACGCACTGTGAGGCGGAGACTGCTTGAGCAAGGCCTGGTTTCAAGGAGGGCAGCAAAGAAGCCACTTCTCTCCAGAAAAAACATCAGGGACCGACTGATATTCTGTAAAAGGTACAGGGAGTGGACTGCTGAGGACTGGGGTAAAGTCATTTTCTCAGATGAATCCCCTTTTCGATTGTTTGGGACATCTGGAAAACAGCTTATTAGGAGAAGAAGAGGTGAGCACTACCACCAGTCTTGTCTCATGCCAACTGTTAAGCATCCTGAACGATTCATGTGTGGGGTTGCTTCTCAGCCAAGGGAATCGGCTCACTCACAGTCTTGCCTAAAAACACAGCCATGAATAAAGAATGGTACCAGAATGTCCTCCAAGAGCAACTTCTCCTAACTGTCCAAGAGCAGTTTGGCGCCCAACAATGCCTTTTCCAGCATGATGGAGCACCTTGCCATAAAGCAAAGGTGATCACTAAATGGCTCATGGACCAAAACATAGAGATTTTGGGTCCATGGCCTGGAAACTACCCAGATCTTAATTCCATTGAGAACTTGTGGGCAATCATCAAGAGGTGGGTGGACAAACAAAAACCAACAAATTCTGGCAAAATGCAAGCATTGCTTATGCAAGAATGGACAGCTATCAGTCAGGATTTGATCCAGAAGTTGATTGAGAGCATGCCAGGGAGAATTGCAGAGGTCCTGAAGAAGAAGGGTCAACACTGCAAATATTGACTTGCTGCATTAACTCATTCTAACTGTCAATATAACCTTTTGGTACTCATAATATGATTGCAATTATATTTCTGTATGTGATGTAAACATCAGACAAACACAATTAAAAAACAGAGGGCAACAGGTCATGTGAAAATATAATTTTGGTGTCATTCTCAAAACTTTTGGCCATGACTGTACAGTGATTTTTCCTTTGGGAATTTTGTCTTAATCATGTTTTTCAAAGATTTATATGTAAACCCTGATGTAAGCGCTCAGCGTAGAACACAATATGAATATAAGCCACCCCTTACTGTGATCATTTGAAGGCAGAATTAAATCAATATTAGTTGAAAACTTAGCTTTATTTATTTTTTCGTTTTACACCAGTCACCTTGTGGTATAAGTGATTAAGCGGATTTATTTCTTTGATCAGTACGATTACAGTGATACCAGGTTTATATAGTTGTTTTTAGGTTTGGCTATTATCACACTAAGGCCTAAAACACACTTCCGCAAAAAAAACCGTCCGTTTGACACAGTCCGTTTTTCGGGTCCGTGTTCCGTTTTTTTGGGGCGTTTTTCCGGTACATATGGCATCCGTGTGATGGCGTATGCGAGCCGTGTGTACGTGTAAAATGTCCGTGTTTGTGTGTAAAATGCCCGTGTATGTGTACGTGGAATGTCCGTGTGGAATGTCCATTTGTGTGTTGCACAATGTCGTTGATACATGTCGGCTGACAGCAGACAGAGTTGCGCGATGAGAATGAACTCGGGTGAACTTCACCCGACTTCATTGTCATGCCGCGGCTCTGTCTGTGTGCCGCGTACTGATTAGCGGTCACCTGTGAAGGATTCACCAGTGACCGCTAATCCCCCGAGTGACTGAAGTGAGCAGCCCTCTCTCATACTTACCGCTCCCCGATCACCAGCGCGGCGAGGAACAGCTGTGCAGAGAATACGCGGCAACAATTACTTTGAATATGCCGCTCATTAATCAATCTCGTATTCCCTGCTTTCCCCACCCACAGACGCCTGTGATTGGTTGCAGTCAACACGCCACCCACGCTGAGTGACAGCTGTCTCACTGCACCCAATCACTATATGGGAGAGAAAAGGCGCAATAGGGTCTTACCCGATATATTGGGCAAAATCATAAAGAAGTAATGCACTCACCTGATCGGGTTGTGCCAGTCACAACTCCATTAACAGCAAAAGTGAGCGCCCAAGCGGTCCAGCAGCAGCCCTGTTACACAAGTGGAACATCAAAGGAAAAAACTGGAGAAAACAGGTTTTATGCCGCGCTTGAAGACCACAGACATTGATGTCAGAACAGACAGTTCTTTTCCCTGAAGAAGGAGACAGTTGGGGTCTCCGAAACGCGTAGGAATGAAATAATAAAACAATCATCTGTTCTAACATCAATGTCTGTGGTCTTCAAGCGCGGCATAAAACCTGTTTTCTCCAGTTTTTTCCTTTGATGCACCCAATCACAGCAGCCGGTGGGCGTGTCTATACTGTGCAGTAAAATAAATAAATAAATAATTAAAAAAAACGGCGTGCAGTCCTCCCCAATTTTAATATCAGCCAGATAAAGCCATACGGCTGAAGGCTGGTATTCTCAGGATGGGGAGCCCCACGTTATGGGGAGCCCCCCAGCCTAACAATATCAGTCAGCAGCCACCCAGAATTGCCGCATACATTATATGCGACAGTTCTGGGACTGTACCCGGCTCTTCCCGATTTGCCCTGGTGCGTTGGCAAATCGGGGTAATAAGGTGTTTTTGGAGTTTTTGGCAGCTCATAGCTGCCAATAAGTCCTAGATTAATCATGTCAGGCATCTCCCCGAGATACCTTCCATGATTAATCTGTAAATTAAACTAAATAAACACACACACCCGAACAATCCTTTATTAGAAAAAAAAAACACTAACAAATTGCCTTGTTCACCAATTTAATAAGCCCGAAAAAGCCCTCCATGGCCGGCGTATTCCAGGATGGTCCAGCGTCGCTTCCAGCTCTGCTGCATGGAGGTGACTGGAGCTGCAGAATACACCGCCGCTCCTGTCAGCTCCACGCAGCTAATGAAGGGAATAGCGCGATCTGTTGGGTATTGGCACCCGAACCCCCACAAAACTACAGAATGTTTAAAGGACTACATTATATAAAAATATCAGAATTTTTTATTACACATGAAAATGTTTTATTGTTTTTTGTTCCGTATTGTCCTGATAAAGATAAAATATCGATTATATAAATTATTGATATTGGTGTTATTTGTAACATGTTGATAGATTGAAACTAATAAAAAAAACTTGGCTGATAATTACTGTTTTACATCACTTCTAAATAACTGCTAAATAGAAACGTGGATAGTGAACTACACAACAATTTCTATTTTGGATACTATATACATAATAATATTTTACTTTTTACACTGTACATTACATTTATATACTGGAGAGTAAGCATGTAGAATAAGTTGAGCCTGAAAATATTCTATATGCTAAATGCTGTCCAGATAGAGTACACAGCTCAAAAAGTAAATGTTTTGTGAGATAGCAACTATGAATAAGAAATGAAGAGTTGAGTCACTGAGTTTTAGAGAAATAGAATTAGTTTAAATTTTAATTCTTGATTTTCACACTTTCTAGTAGATTAGGGTATGTTCACTTTTAAACACTACAATAGAGTTTACACATACAATTGGGGAAAAACTGTAATTATTTCATCCCTTGCTGATTTTGTAAGTTTGCCCACTGACAAACACATAAACAGTCAATAATTTTAAGGGTAGGTTAATTTTAACAGTGAGAGATGGAATATCCAAAATATAATCCAGAAAATCACATTGTATAAATTATATAAATTTATTTGCATTTTGCAGAAGTTTTTGAGCTCTCTGGCAAACAAGCCTTAATACTTGGTGGCAAAACCGGTAAGCACAGCAGTCAGACTTTTTTGTAGTTGATGACGAGGTTTGCGCACATGTCAGGAGGAATTTTATTCCACTCCTCTTTGCAGATCCTTTTTAAAACATTAAGATTTTGAGGCTGTCACTTGCAACTCAGAGCTTCAACTCCCTCCATGTGTTTTCTATAGGATAAAGTCTGGAGACTGGCTAGGCCACTTCATGACCTTATTGTGCTTCTTTTTGAGCCACTCCTTTGTTGCTTTGGCTGTATGTTTTGGGTCATTGTCGTGCTGGAAGAACCAGCCACAACCAATTTTTAATGTCTTGGCAGAGGGAAGGAGGTTGTCACTCAGGGTTTTAGGGTACATGGCTCCATCCATTGTCCCACTGATGTGGTGAAGTAGTCCTGTGCCCTTAGCAGAGAAACACCCCCAAAACATAAGGTTTTCACCTCCATGCTTGACAGTAGGGACAGTGTTCTTTGGGTCATAGGCACCATTTCTCTTCCTCCACACACGGCAAGTTGACTTAATACCAAAGAGCTCAAGTTTTGTCTCATCTGACCACAGCACCTTCTCCCAATCACACTCAGAATCATTCAGGTGTTCATTGGTGAACTTGAGAAGGGCGTGCACATGTGCCTTCTTCAGCAGTGGGACTTTGCGGGTTCTGCAGGATTTTAATCCATTACGGCATAATGTGTTACCAATGGTTTAATGGGGACAGTGGTCCCAGCTGCCTTGAGATCATTAACAAGTTACCCCCGTGTAGTTTTAGGCTTATCTCTCACCTTCCTCATGATTTTGGATACCTCACAAGGGGAGATTTTGCATGGAGCTCCAGATCGATGTCGATTGACACTTATTTTGTATTTCTTCCATTTTCTTACTATTAAACCAACAGTTGTTTCCTTCTCACCCAGCATCTTACTGTTGGTTTTGTACCCCATTGCAGCCTTGTGACTGCAGTCAGCAGGGCGTCACACACTTGTGACACGATGCCTAAGTATGACAAACTGTGAAACTGTGGATCTTGTATTGGCCCTGTGTGACACTGGCAATGTATTTCTAGGTATAAAATGTGATGAGAATTTGATTTGAGAGATTCTCTTTATAGGTGGTTTGAATGCTGTGTGACATTGGTAAAGCAGCCTGAGTACAAGTTCACTATTGAAAGAAGATTTTCATTTTATTTTATAAGTAGAGTCTTCCTGTATTTGGTAATTTTGTTATTTTAACTAAAAAACTATTTACAGAATCTCATGAAAAATATAATACACTCCTCACATTTTTGTGCATACACTCCTCACATTTTTGTGCATTTTATTTTATAAATTTTATTTTATTGTACATATAGACAATGTAAAATAATCAGTGTACAGCTTGTTTAAAAGTGCAAAAATGAATACACCTCCAAGTTAAAAAGGCCAAATTGTGCCAAAAGTGTACACGTATTGTGTGCCCACCATTATTTTCAAACACTGCTTTTGCTCTCTTTTGCTCTCTATCACTCTTCCATGATGACATCACGGAGCTTCTGGATTTTAGAGACCTTTCGCTCCTCCACTTTCTGTTTGAGGATGCCTCACAGATACTGAATAGGGTTTAGACCTGGAGACATGCTTGGCCAGTCCAGCATCTTTACCCTCAGTTTCTTTAGCAAAGGAATGATCATCTTTGAGCAGTGTTTGCGGCCCAGTTTCCAAAGAAAGGGGATCATACTCTGCTTCAGTATGTCACAGTACATGTTGCAATTAATGGTTCCCTCAATAAACTGTAGCTACCACAGCCAGCAGCACTAAGGCAAAACTGTAGGCAAGACACACTTGTCTTTGTATACCTTACCTGGTTGCCGTGACACACACTTTACACCACCTGTCCCAAATAAGTTTATCTTCTGGCCCATCAGACCCCAGTACATGGTTCCAGTAATCCAAGTTATCAGTCTGCTTGTCTTCAACAAACTGTTTGCAGGTTTTACTGGGTATCATCTTTTGAAGAGGCTACCTTCTGGGATGAAAGCCATGCAGACCAATTTGATGCAGTGTGCGGTGTATGGTCTCTGAGCACTGACAGGATGACCCCCCCCCTTTAAATTTTGCATCAGTGCTAGCAGCACTCATGTTTAGTTTGAAAAGAAAACCTTTCAATTTGATACTAAGCACATGCACTCAACTTCTTTAGTCGACCATGGCGAGGCCTGTTCTGAGTGGAACCTGTCTTGTTAAACCACTGCATGGTCTTGGCCACTGTGCTGCAGCTCAGTTTCAGGGTGTCTGCAATCTTCTTATAGCCTAGGCCATCTTTATGTTATGCAACAGTTCTTTTTTTCAGATCCTCAGAGAATACTTTTATGAGATTGTGTGAGTGATAATACAAAATGTATCACACCTGCCCCCCATTCATATACAAGACCTTGTAACACTGAGTCATATGACACCAGGGAGGGAAAATGGTAATTGGGCACAATTTGGCCATTTTACTTAGGAGTGTACTCATTTCTGTTGCCAGCCCTTTAGACATTAATAGCTGTGTTTTGAGTTTAGTTTAGAGAACACATCAAATTTACTTTGTTATACAAGCTGTACACTGACAACTTATGTTGTATCAAAGTGTCATATCTTCAGTGTTGTAACATGAAAAGATAGAAAATATTTACAAAAATGGGAAGGGTGTACTCACTTTTGTGACATACCATATGAAATTGATAATTCTGTATATGGAAAAACTGATTCTCAACATCTATAAATCTATAAATGTGTGTTAATTTTCATTTTCCATTGAAGTTATTTTTGGCTTTACAGAGATAAAGCTTTATTTAAAAAGAATTTCAATTTAAAAACTTTTGCAACCAAAAAATCTCAGATCGAGTTGGAAAATGGATAAGCTAAAATGCTTGAAAACATTTTTTCTGCCTCTACCTTTCTGACAAAATTACTGACTTTACTGACAAATTTTGCTGAAAAGCAAAATAAATAAAGGATAGCATGGATGTTGGGGATACACAACCTAACACTTACAGATTTTTTTTTTATAGGGTTGTCAGCTACTGCTTACCTAACAACTAGTCAGCACTTTTCTGACAACTTAATTGAAGGTCTTTATTTGCCTTAGCAATGGCAGAATGAGAAGGTAGTTTTTACACCAGATTTCTTTCAATCTCATAATGTGATAACAATCATTATATATATAGTTGAAACCAGAAGTTTACATACAGTATCTAAAAATACACATGTGCATGTTTTTCTCACTATCTGACATGAAATCAGAATAACTCTTTCCTGTTTTAGGTCAATTAGGAACCAAAATTATTTATATTTGCCAAATACCAGAATAATGAGAGATAGAATGTTTAAGGCATTTTTTTCTAGTTTACATACAGTAGGGGAAAGAAGTATTTGATACCTTGTTGAGTTTGTAAGTTTGCCCACTGACAAAGACATGAACAGTCTATACTTTTAAGGGTAGGTTAATTTTAACAGTGAGAGATAGAATATCAAAAATAAAATTCAGAAAATCACGTATAAATTATATAAATTTATTTGCATTTTGCGGAGAGAAATAAGTATTTGATCCCCTAGAAACCATTAAGAGTTCTGGCTCCTATAGGCAACTTAGACGCTCCTAATCAACTCATTACCTGCATTAGGCCCTGTGCGCACTAGAAAAAGGATTTTTCTCAAGAAATTTCTTGAGAGTCTGAAAGATTAGCGCACTTACGTTCAAAAAACGCACCAATAGCGCACCGAAAAACGCATGCGTTTTACCGCGTTTTTGATGCATCTTTCCTCAGGTTGGTTGCTGCATTTTTTACCATTATCTATGGCAAAAAGCGCATGTACCTGCAGAAAAGATGTGACATGCTCATTCTTTTTCTCAAGAAATTCTGCAGGAAGAATGTTCTTGAGAAGAAAACGCAGTGTGCGCATAGCTATTTTTTTCCCATAGGTTTTGCTGGGGAATGTCTGCAGAAAGGTTACAACCATTTTCTCAAGAAATTTTTGCAGCAAAAACGCGGGTAAAAACGCACTGTGCGCAAAGGGCCTAAAAGACAGCTGTCTTAAATTGTCAAATGTATAAAAGACTCCTGTCCACAGACTCAATTAATCAGTCATTCTAACCTCTACAACATGGGCAAGACCAAAAAGCTTTCTAAGGATGTCTGGGACAAGATCATAGACCTACACAAGGCTTTGGAATGGGCTACAAAACCATAAGTAAAACGCTGGGTGAGAAGGCGACAACTGTTGGTGCAATAGTAAGAAAATGGAAGAAATACAAAATAAGTGTCAATCGACATCGATCTGGGGCTCTATGCAAAATCTCACCTCATGGGGTATCCAGGATAATGAGGAAGATGAGAGATCAGCAGAGAACTACACGGGGGGAACTTGTTAATCATCTCAAGGCAGCTGGGACCACTGTCACCAAGAAAAACATTGGTAACACATAACGCCATAATTAATTTAAAATTCTGCAGTGCCTGTAAAGTCCCACTGCTCAAGAAGGCACATGTTAAGGCCCGACTGATGTTTGCCAATGAACAATTGAATGATTCTGAGAGTGATTGGGAAAAGGTGTTGTGCTCAGATGAGACAAAAATTGAGCTCTTTGGCATTTACTCAACTCGTTGTGCTTGGAGGAAGAAAAATGCTGCCTATGACCCAAAGAACACCATCTCCACTGTCAAGCATGGAGGTTGAAACATTATCATTTGAGGCTGTTTCTCTGCTAAGGGCACAGGACTAATTCACCGCATCCATGGGACAATGGATGGAGCCATGTGCCGTAAAATCCTGAGTGACAACCTCCTTCCCTCCATCAGCATATTAAAAATGGGTCGTGGCTGGGTCTTCCAGCACGACAATGACCTAAAACATACAGCCAAGACAACAAAGGAGCGGCTCAAAAAAAAGCACATTAAGGTCATAGAGTGGCCTCCAGACCTTAATCCCATAGAAAAGTTATGGAAGGAGCTGAACCTCTGAGTTGCCAACCAACAGCCTCAAAATCATAATGTTTTACAAACGATCTGCAAAGAGGAGTGGACCAAAATTCCTTCTGACATGTGCGCAAACCTCATCATCAACTGCAAAAAATGTCTGACTGCTGTGGTAGCCAACAAGGGTTTTGCCACCAAGTATTAAGTCTTGTTTGCCATAGGGATCAAATACTTATTTCTCTATGTGAAATGCAAATACATTTATATAATTTATACAATGTGATTTTCTGGATTATATTTTGGATATTCTATCTCTCACTGTGCAAATTAACCTACCCTTAAAATTCTAGGCTGTTCATGTCTTTGTCAGTGGGCAAACTTACAAAATCAGCAAGGGATCAAATACTTATTTCCCCCACTGTACCTTAAGAATACTATGCCTTCAAACAATATGGGACAACCCATATGATGATGTCATGTCTTTAGAAGTTTCTGATAGGTTTATTAGCAACATCTGAGTTAATCAGTGACACATGTATGGATGTATTTTAATGCACACTTGAAACACACTGCTTCTTTGTGTAGCATAATGGGAAAGTAAAAAGAAATCAGCCAAGATCTAAGGAAAAGAATTGTGGACTTGAACAAGTTTGTTTCACCCTTGGGTGCAATTTCCAGATACCTGAAGGTGCCTCGTTCACCTTTACAAACAATTATATGCAAGTACAAACAAGATGGAAATGTCCAGCCATCGTACCACTCAGGAGGAAGACAACTTCTGTGTACCAAAGATGAACGTGCTTTGGTCAGGCATGTGCATATCAACCCAAGAACAAAAGCAAAAGACCTTGTGAAGATGCTGGAGGAAGCTGGAAAATTGTGTCATTATCCGCAGTGAAAAGAGTACTGTATCAAAGTGGGCTGACAGACCATTCTGCCAGGATGATGCCATTACTCCAAAAGAAACATAAAAAAAGCCAAATTAATGTTTGCAAATGCATACAGGAACAAAGACTTTAATTTTTGGAGACATGTCCTGTGGTCTGATGAAACTAAAATTCAACTGTTTGGCCATAATAATCATCATTACGTTTGGAGGAAAAAGGGAGAAGCTTTGAAGTCTAAGAACACCATCCCAATTGTAAAACAAGGGGATGGCAGCATCATGTTGTGGTGGCTTTTTTCTGCAGGAGGGATTGGTGCACTTCACAAAATATGTGGCGTCATGAGGAAAGAAGATTATGTGGCAATGCTGAAACAACATCTCAAGACATCAGCCAGGAACTTAAAGCTTGAGAGGAAATTGATCTTCCAAATGGACAATGACGCAAAGCATACTGCCAAACTGATTACAAAGTGGCTTAAGGATAACAAAGTCAACGTTTTGGAGGGGCCATCATAAAGTTCTGATCTCAATCCTATTGAAAATTTATGGGCAAAGCAGGCGGAAGCACGGAGCCCTACAAACATGGCTCAGTTACACCAGATCTGTCAGGAGGAAATAGCCCAAATTCCTTTCAACTATTGTGAGAAGCTTGTGGAAGGATATTAAAAAAGTTTGACCCAAGTCATACAATTTAAGGGCTCAAATTAAGTATCAAATACTAATGAAATGTATGTAAACTTTTGACTTTGCAGAAAGTAATAAAAATGCCTTAAAACATTCTCTGTCTCATTATTCTTGTATTTGGCAAATACCAATAATTTTGGTAATCCTAATTGATTTAAAACAGAAAAGGTTTATTCTGACTTCATGACAGATAGTGAGAAAAGCATGCATATGTGTCTTTTTGGATAGTGTATGTAAACATCTGGTTTCAACTGTGGTTTCTGATGCGATTCACTTGTAAAAGTTATCCTCTTTTTAACTTCCGCTTTTTTACAGATGGTGTTATGTTTGCATCAAGAATTTGTTGAAATTTCATTGAATCCATTCTTCACACTACCCGTGAAATGTTCCACATGCCTATGACTGCAACACAACCCCAAAGCATGATTGACCCACCCCCATGCTTAATGGTTGACGAGATATTCTTTTCCTGAAATTCTGTGCCCTTTTTCTCCACACACACCTTTGATCATTGTGACCAAAGAGTTCTATTTTAACCTCATCGGCTCACAGGTCTTGTTTCCAAAATCCATCATGATTGTTTAGATGTTCTTTTGCATACTTCTGATGCTAATTTTTATGGTGAAGACGTAGGAGACGTTTTCTTCCAATGACCCTTCCATGAAAGCCATTTTGGGCAGGTGTCTCTGTACAGTAGAACAATGTACCACAACTTCAGCTAAATCTTCTTGAAGATCTTTTGCAGTCAAGTGGGGATTCTGATATACCTTTCTGGCAATCCTACTATCAGTTCTCACAAAATGTATGCTTGATCTTTCAGACCTTATTTTGACCTCCACTGTTCCTGTTAACTGCCATTTTTTAATTACATTTCGAATTGAGGAAAGGGTAACATGAAAATACTTTGCTATCTTCTCATAGACTTCTCCTGCTTTGTGTGGCTCCACCATTTTTATTTCCAGAGTGATAGGCAGCTGCTTAGAACCCATGGCTGCTGTTTTTTTGGCACAAGGTTAGAGTTGACCGGTGTTTTATACAGCTGAGAAATTTGCTTCACTAGTATTTCCTAACAGTGATAGTGAACAAGCCATAACCTTAAGAGGCTAATTAAAGTCTGAATCCTTGGTCAAAGTTATCTGAGCCCTAGAGATGAGCCGACCCATGGAAGATTGGTTCGGCAGGATCAGCCGATCTTTAAATTAAGATTGGTTAGGGACCCGAACTTGACTTGAACCTCAGTGAAAATCCGGTTCGGATCTCTGCCTACATGCAGGCAGTCATAAACAGGTCACTTCAGGGGCGCGTGGTCGTGGTTTTTCCATATTCTGGAGGGTTGTACACTACTTCTGATCATGCTGTTGTTACCCCCAGTGTGAGACGTTCAAGCACTGCAAGCAGCTCCCACTGGACTGAGGACCGAGTGTACTGAAGCACAGCGATGATTGCCCAAGCGGTATTCCTACTTAAAGCACCCAAACTCCGAATCAAAACTCTATTTTTGTGTAAAGTAGGTAAAAACACCGAACACTGAACTTCGGGTTCGCTTATCTCTTCTGAGCACACAAATCTCCAAGGGTGTCCAAACTTTTGCATCAGCGCATTTTCCTTTTTGTAATTTTTAAAATGTAAAAGATGAATGTATATATATTTTTTGTCTAAAATGCAGAGGAAATGTGTCATCTTTAAGTTCAACTTGCTTAACTGTTCACAATAACAGTAATTTTGACCAGGGGTGCCAAACTTTTACATGTCACTGTATATTTAGGGGTTCTCTAGTTCGTTCTTTCAGCATAGGAGGTCTTTGCCATTCTGTGTATTTTGCCCACTGAACCGAGAGTTCTTTTCTCATTCTTCAAGATTAAGAGGGATAACAAAAAGAAAACTATCAAATCAGTGAAACTTATTTTATTATCCTTCTTATTTTAATGTTAATAACTTCTTTACAATGTTAAACTGTTCAATGTATTGGCCAGTAACCAATGTGACATCTTGGCATCCGTGCTAAATAAATATGGCAATTTGTATGAACAAAAAATTGGAGGAATTGTCTATAATTTTACATCTTGTACTTTTTCTACTTAGAACCTTACCAGCCAGAAGATGACAATGCCTTGGCTTTACTATTGGTCAAAGGTTATCCTAATATGAAAAATGTATATCAATTTTTCTTTTATTCATCAGCTAAATGTAGTACAAAAAATGAATAAAGTATGTTGCTAAACCAGCAAATTTATTTGCAGAAGTTTTTTTCATAAAGTTATGACATGCTGAAAAAGTAAAAGGAATCAAATTTGCTTGAAGAATCAACAATCTTAAATATGCAGACGATACAACATTGACAGCAACAAGCGTGATGTAATGAAGGACTTATTACGGAGTTTCAAGATGGAAAGCTCAATCATGGGACTCCTACTTAATACAATGAAGACAAAGATTTTGATTACTGCCAGGTATGACTGGAACATATTTGAGATGGACGGCAATGAACTGGAAGTTGTAAAGGACTTCAACCTACTCATATCGATGATCACTCAAGATTCAGCAAAGACACTGGAAGTCAATAGGAGAATAGCTATGATCAATCAACAATTAATAAGTCACCAGACAGGTCCTCAAATCGAGGAACATATCAGTGGGGATGAAGACATGGCTCATACATAGTCTGGTCTTTTCTGTGGTAACATTCAGATGCGAAACTGGGAGGATAAAGAAACAAGACAAGAAGAATCGACACCTTTGAAATGTGGTGCTGGAGAAGGATTTTATCAATACCGTGGATGGCAAGAAGAACAAACAAATCAATTTTGGAACAAAACAAGCCAGACATGTCACTCAAAGGAAAGATATCCAAACTATGACTTGTCTACTTTGTACAAATCATACGAAGAGAGCAATACCTGTTGAAGGACATCATGATTGGAAGATTAAAAGAACAAGGTGAAGGGGAAGACAAGCAACCTGATTGCTTGTTATAATCAAGATAACTGTGTAACAGGATATGAGTTCAATTCTGTGCTGCCACTGGAGGAGACCAGGATAGGTGAATAAGTAGTTTATTAGTCTACGCCTTTTGAGCAGAGGCTTCTTCTTCAGGATGTAAAATTACTGAAGAAAAACTAGATTTAAGTCTTGGAAAGAAGCCTCTGCTTCGAAACGTGTATACTAATAAACTACTTATTTATCTATCCTGGTCTTCTCCATTGGCAGCGTGAAATTAACCTCTTATATCCTGTTACACTCTTCACCTTGTGGGTCCGTAGTAGCCTCCTTTATGTTTCTACTCCTTGGTTGTGGATATACAACCCCAACCAGGTGAGCATACCACATTCCTATACACCTTTTTATCCCTCTGGTAAGACCCTATTGGGCGGTCTTCATTACAGTTACTATTCAGTGATCAAGATAACGTTGGTGAAAGCCCTGGTCAACCTATCTAGGCTCTCCCAAAATTTATTTTCCTACAGAGCTTTAATACATCAAGTCGCCATGGCTCAAGATCAAGCGGAAGGATCATAAAAAACACAGAGACTGGTGCATTCAGCAATGGACCCTCACAAATTATACTCACTTGTTTCTCAAATGCCTTTACAGCAGTTATCTACAACAAAGTATAATATCCTATAATGTTATGCCCCACGCAAGCAGTAAGTTATTTTAGAAAAGAGGCACACTTCCTTAAGCTTTATACAATAGATCTGGTCAAAACTCTAATTTATTTTCTCAAGACAAAAATGATTGTAACAATTTTCTGTAAACAGCATTGTAATGTTCACAATTCAAGCCTAAAACAACTTTATTATTAATTTTTCTTTTGAAAGGCAGAGTTATTGATTTTTACTATACTGCCATGCACAAAAATAACATCAATATTAGTCATCGCTAAAAGATAAATTACTAATTGCACTCCTTTATACGGCAGAATAATATAAAATTCATAGGTTTTGGTCCTTTTCATGGAAAAACAACAGAAGCATTTTCAATCGGTCACCATCTCTATTTCTGACAATTAAAGTAGTCATATTTTAAGTAATATTAATTTACATTAACTCTAAATTAGATCATCCTGATTACAAGTTATGAAAAAGTTAAATGGGTGTCACAAGAAGGTTTTTGTAGGCATCGTCGACTGTCATGGTGGCGTCAGCATCTGGAGAAACTTCAGATTCTTGCACTCTGTCTGCTAACTTCTCTGATGTCTGTGATCGGCACAGGGTGACTCGGGCGGCGATCAATAAATCTGTAATTCATAGGCAGGCTATCAAGAGTTAATCTGTGCTGGGCTGCTTGTTAATCTTCTTTAATCACATGCTATGTGAGAGCCAGTCATATTCACTCTTCTCCTATACAGTATATACTAGCTATAGCCTGACTATATTGGCCAGGAGAGGTGGTGTTATCCAGACTAAAGCCAGCTTTACACGTTGCAATTAGTTGTACAATCGCATTTGCGATGTGACACGCCCAGGTTGCATACGGGATCTTATGAGATCGCACGTCGGTCGTTCATTTGCTGTCACACGAGTGTTAGTAGTCTATGTTAAATTGATCAATTTTGTGTGTGATCCTTTAGATCATGTGTTCTGTGACGTATGCATTGGGCACCCTTTTTTTTTTTTTTTTTTATTTATTTACTTGCCAAGCGCGTGTAATGTGTAGGGATGCGTTTTTACTATGTCATCTGCCATTCAGCTCTGCTACATGGCCGCTGAAAGCAGACACAGACAGCCATGTAGCAGAGCTGAATGGCAGATGACACCAGACACAGAAAGAGCCGCACGATCAGAATGAACTTGGGTTAACTTCACCCGACTTCATTGTCATGCTGCGGCTCTGTCTGTGCCACGTCCTGATTAGCGGTTACTTGTGAAGGGCTCACCGGTGACCGCTAAACTCCTGAGTAACTGAATTGAGCAGCCCTCTCTCATACTCACCGATCCCCGATCTCCGGCGCGGCGCTGCACGGCATTCACACTGCTCCAGCGGCTTTTACTATTTTGAAAAAGCCGGCCGCTCATTAAACAATCTCGTATTCCCTGCTTTCCCTGCCCACCGGCGCCTATGATTGGTTGCAGTGAGACACGCCTCCACGCTGAGTGACAGGTGTCTCACTGCACCCAATCACAGCAGCTGGTGGGCGTGTCTATGTTGTGCAGTGAAATAAATAATTAAATAATTAAAAAAAAACAGCGTGCGGTCCCCCCCAATTTTAAAACCAGCCAGATAAAGCCATACGGCTGAAGGCTGGTATTCTCAGGATGGGGAGCTCCACGTTATGGGGAGCCCCCCAGCCTAACAATATCAGCCAGCAGCCACCCAGAATTGCCGTATACATTAGATGCGACAGTTCTGGGACTGTACCCGGCTCTTTCCGATTTGCCCTGGTGCGTTGGCAAATCGGGGTAATAAGGAGTTATTGGCAGCCCATAGCTGCCAATAAATCCTAGATTAATCATGTCAGGCGTCTCCCTGAGATACCTTCCATGATTAATCTGTAAGTGACAGTAAATAAACACACACACCCCAAAAAATCCTTTATTAGAAATAAAAAACACAAACATATACCCTGGTTCACCACTTTAATAAGCCCGAAAAAGCCCTCCATGTCCGGCGTAATTCAGGATGGTCCAGCGTCGCTTCCAGCTCTGCTGCATGGAGGTGACCGGAGCTGCAGAAGACACAGCCGCTCCTGTCAGCTCCACGCAGCTAATGAAGGGAATAGCGCGATCAGCTGAGCTGTCACTGAGGTTACCCGTGGCCACCGCTGTATCCAGTGACAGCGGCTAACCTCCGTGACAGCTCAGCTGATCGCGTGGCTGTCTTCAGTTGCTGCGTGGAGCTGACAGGAGCGGATGTGTCTTCTGCAGCTCCGGTCACCTTCATGCATAATAGGAACCTCTGTCCCTCACTATCCTACAGTCACATTGGCTTGATCTGTCAAGATGACCCCTATTCATATGCCCTATAGATAGATGCCATAATTCTAGAATGGAGGGCCGTGCTGCAAGGCAAGCTTCTGACGTGTGCATGACCAGTCCTATCTATATGTGCAGCCCTGGTGTTAATCGGGCTGCTCAGATCCAGGATCGTGGCTCGAGGGGGGGGTCATCCGGACCTGGCTTAGCGGACACTTTGATCCGTATAAAAGGGGGTATTTACAGGAGATGAGTTTGTGACGCCACCTGTGGGTTGCGGTAATGGGAGTACTGCCGCTGCTGTAAGGAGTAACGGGGCAGATGGAATTAAGCAGACAGATGTTAGTCCCTCCACAGGTAGGGAAGGCCCCGGGCTCAGGATATTGGTAGTTATTTGGGAGAGCAGTGTGCAGGGGACCAGGATACTCACTGTGGGTAGTCATGGTGCTGGATGAGGTTTATAAAGGAGACTCACACGCTGTTGGTAAACCAATGTCTCTGTGTGCCACTGCCACTGCGGGGAGCCCGTCCAAGTACCTGGTCTCACCAGTGTCACATAGTAATCAGGAGCCTGCCTCCATGCACAGTTTCGTGTCAGTGTGAGTCCCTATAGCTTGAAGCTGTAAGGTCCCGTTCTTCAGTTTTTAAGTGAAGTCTTGCTCCTAAGGGCTGGCACTTGGGACTTCAGTGGGTTGCTTTTTCTGGAAAACCCTGTCCCCCGTGGTGTGCTGATGCCCTCAGTCTCTGAGCTCTCTAGGAAGGTCCCCTTCCTCTGCAGGTCAATTGTCAGGACGTTGAATCGGCTCCTGACCTTGGGTCCTGTACCCCACCGTGCTCGATACCGGTCAGTTCTTTTGTGTTTTCTAGTGCCGATAGTCCTCCAAGACTATGTCCGTTACAGCCTTGTTCAATGTCACTGCTACCGGTCCCCGACTCCTCTGGTCCCAGACTACGGTCTGCGACCCAACCTCGGTCTTTCTAGCTCCCCGGGAGCTAACACTCCAGCTCCTCTCACTTTGAGGGCTCCCTCTCGACCCACTAAGTCCCTCCTACCAATCTGCCTGTTCCAGCTAGATCAACCCACTAGTGTGTCTGACAGGTCATGATTTGAGGTGTTGATTGGGATAAGTGGTGCTGATGTAGGTGACACCGGTTTCTGGGAACTTGGAACCATGGGGGGGTATGTCCTGCAACCTGGGAAAAGGATGCAGTTCTCTGTAGCACCCTGATGTATTCAGGGGCGCTACATGTATATATCATGGTTGTTCATTTCTTTCATGGAGCAGCTACCTGCTGTATTTGGCCTGCAGCAACCTCCGGAGGATAAATGTATTGCAGATTTTAGTTTTTCTAGATGGGGTTACACCTCATTTTATATTAAATTGAATTATTCTCATCATATAATACATTTATCATCATAAATACATTAAACAAATAGCTGTTGTTACCATATGTTGTGTAACATAAAATGTGTAAACCATAAAATTAACTAGCTAAGTTTTAAAAGGGTATTTTTTCAGTATAAAAACATCACTATCTACTTATTAGATTACATTTGTTTGACAGGTGTGAGTCCTACCACTAGAACTCTTATTGTTTGCCACAAAAAGTAAGGGGGACTGTTTCCCCTGTTTTCCCTAGGCCACAAGGCTGATTTTGAGTTTTAATCTTTACATTCCAGAGCTGTAATCACAATTCTGCTGACCAGAGATAAATTCTCTACAATCTCTCTGCAGAAACATGTTTTACATTTATGCTATTTCTTGGACCGGTGTGAGTCCTCTTATTGGGTCCACTTCATTTGTTAGAATTGGTAACTGTCAAGAAAGATGAATTGAGTGGCTGTGCTTGTGTGCACTCAACCACTCCATTTTAGGTCTACTGCACTGAAGACATGATGAGGATTTTGAATGAAGAAAACTTTAAATGGTGGTCTGGGGCCCCTAGGTGGCCATCTTAGTCATTTCCATACACTATGTTAAATGTTAATTTTGTTCTTCATATTTTTAGGCACATGCTTGCAGTTCTTTTACTGAACAGCAGGGGTGTAAACATGGAATAGTTCTTTGTAGCAGTTTTTCATTTTGGAAAACAAATCATAAACACATCACATTGAAGTGGACTGGTTACTGTTGTGTTCCTTCCCTTAACAACACCAATAGCGTTATTGTATTGTCATTTAATGTGACTTGCACCATGCATCTTTTGTAAATATTGTTTTATCTGAATTGTGCTGATAATGTGATATATTGTAATGTAATGTAAGATATAATGTACAGCAAGGTTATATGTGGTAAAATATTACATAGCACTTGTATTGGAATTTACCAGACTATAGGGTAAGCAACAGTTAAGTGTTGGGATAGCCCACAATGGGAGTTAATTGATAGGATAAGAGACGGTTTGTTGTAGAAAAGTTAGTGAAGATCCCGTGTGTGACAAATATGGACAGATAGTCTGTCATCAAGGTCGTATGCAGTGGGTGACTTGAGCAGCCAGCAAAGGAAGGAGACCGGAATGGAGATAGTAGAATCCTTGAGTGATGCCTGAGACACTAGTGGGTGAGAACAACATTGAGGCTGGAGACCAACTCTCGAACAGAGCAGCTCCAGTCAATAGGAATCGGAGGACAGGATTCTAGTGGTTATGCACGTAACCA
This sequence comes from Anomaloglossus baeobatrachus, assembly GCF_048569485.1. Lineage (NCBI taxonomy): Eukaryota > Metazoa > Chordata > Amphibia > Anura > Aromobatidae > Anomaloglossus > Anomaloglossus baeobatrachus. The sequence continues at coordinate 800,491,777 of NC_134353.1, read as the reverse complement.
TCTAGATAATGGGTTAATATTAACTGGCGTGTGAATGAAGTTGGCTTACCTTGGCAGATTCTCCCAAACCATCTGAGAACACAAGATTCTACTCTTACACTAGTGGCTACCTCTTACCCTCCCCATTCTAAGAGGAGAGGAAACATAAAAGTGTCTGGGACCATGGCGATGGTGACAAAACCCCTAACTCTCTCCTCTAAAGGGATACTCCATGTGGAGCCGCCGAAAGGGAAAGTGACCATCATGAGTTGGATTGTAGAGTTAGGTGTGGTTGTTTTGGGACTCACAGGACCAGTAAGATCGAAAACAACCCAGTGGGAACTGAGAATGTATCTTAATTTGCATTGTACAATTGAAACCTGCTGGAAGATGTGTGCTTGCTATTTGGTGTATGAAGCTGTTGGTGAAAACAAACCGTTGAGTAAAGTACTGTTGTTTGAAACACTGGTGGTCTCCTTATGGAAACAAGTCATTTTTTGGTCCTGGCCACCCGACATCAGCACCATAATGTGGCCTGCACCGGCGAATGGGACACACTACTCATGTCCACACAACCAGCCAGGACCAGTCCTTTCATGTAGTGTGCCAGGGCATCTGGAGTCAATCCCTTGCCCTTGACTACTGACCCTCTCCACTCTACACAGACAGGCTGCAGGTTTGTACAGTTAGACTTTGGGGTACTTCCACACGAGGCAACAGCCTTTGCCCTGTGTATCACTTTAAGACGTGCCCTATTGTTCATTTATACTGCAATTTCATTCAAACTGCATGTGTATAAGAAATTAATTTACTTCCTGAGAATTAAAAGAAATTAAATTTCTCCAAAAAATTCAAAAAATAACATAGAAAAAAAGGGGCAATAGTTCTTACTTGCCCAGGTCACAGAAAGTAAGGCACTAACAGGATGCAGCAGCCCTCCTTGATAAAGGTGGAGGGAACATTCTCCATGAATTGGTAGGGTGTGAGTGGTTGCCTCATCAGTATTTTGCACTTTTTTTGCCTTTTCCTTTATGAAAGGGGCCTGCTGTATCCTGTTAGTGTATTAGTTGAGCTGTGTTTCTCAGCACTGTATTGTGTGAACATACCCATAGTCTGGTGTGCTACCCATCAGATAAGGGCATGGCATGCTGTTACATTGTCGCATTATTACAGCATTTCTTCAAAGGTTGACTAGTTCTTAAGTTACTAGCTTGGGCTATATTATTTACACAGAACCTGGAATATTGATCCTTGGTGGCTATTGGATGAAGTCTCCTTTGAGTACTTGTGTGATTTGAAATACTTGTTCTTCCCGTGTAGACGAGCCGAGCACGGAGCAACGGTCATATTATGTGACACGCAGATATCTCTAAGTTGAACCACTTGGTTCTTGCAATAAATTGCACATTTCAGAGAGCCAGATTGTTCTCAGTGATGGAGGCACTGAGTAATTTTTATGTAATAATAATTTCTGCCTGGTTTACGGCAATACAGATAGAGAGAACATCCTGTTAGATGTGCACAATGATCAGAACAGTGTTCAGCAATAACCGGCATCCTTTGGGAATTTTTATATCATTTACTTCAGATTGCTTGTTTTACAGTTTATTGTTTCTTTCCCAGTCTTTAAAAAAGAAAAAAAACAAACAGTGTAATTGTCAGACAACATGGAAAACTTAGTTTTAGTTGTAGCTATTCCCGAAATCCTCGCTCTTCTCTCCTAGTTTTTTTCCTTTGTATTGTTTGGTTTGGTCAGATTAGTAGTACTGGACCCATAGCTGGCAAACAGTGAGCTTATCCTGGGTGCCATACCTCTTCCTCCTGCAGCTTTGCTATAGGTGGAATGTAGAAATCCATGAAAAAAAGTACGCTGAGCAGCTTCTTTTACAGCCCATTTTAGACAGTCCTGCTCGATAATACTGCGACTTTTGCCTAAGTGTTAAACCTTTTTTGTTTGGTCTTTGAGCTAAAACACCATTGATGGTCAGCAGGTGGCAATTTTGGTAGGTGGCAATTGTGGCTTTGAGCACTTTGAGAGTCATTTGGCACACAGGACATCAATAAATTGTCTTCAGAAATATACACAATTGACATTTTAAATTGAATTTTGCTCTCCCAAGGCAAATATATTTATTACCAAAGAATGGATGGAGTGTAATCTCAAATGCTTACACATGCTAGTTTATTGGTTTTCTTAATAAAGAATGTGGGGTCAGAACCACTATTCCTGTGATCTGCAGGGTGTCCACATTTGGAGCCAGTGGTATATGTAGAAGAGAGGGTGCCCTATAGCAAACATTAATTATGCACCCACTATGATGCTGCATGAAGGCTATGAAACTGCATGTGTTGTTTTTTTTTTTAATTTTAAAGGATATCTGTCAGTAGGATCAACACCCCTAAGCCATCTATATGGAAACATAGGTCCTAAAGTGGAATAAAATTATACCTTGATATCTGTGATCCAATGTCTTATTCCGAATTAGTCCTCATTTTTCCTAATATGTAAATCAGCTGTTAACATTTATGAGACGGATATAGATCTCCCTGAGAATCTGTCTCAAGAGCTTACTTTAAAAGAAAGGAGGCATTACTATTATGAGACATGTAATGACTGAGGGGTACTTTGCACGTTGCGACATCGCTACTGCAATCTCGTCGGGGTCAAATCGAAAGAGACGCACATCCGGCGCCAGTAACGACGTCGCAACGTGTAAAGCCTAGATGCACCGATAAACGATCGCAAAAGCATCGTAAATCGGTGATCTGTGTAGTGTCAGTCATTTCTATAATTTTGCTGCAGCGACAGGTACGATGTTGTTCCTCGTTCCTGCGGCAGCACACATCGCTGTGTATGAAGCCGCAGGAGCGAGGAACATCTCCTTATCTGCGTCCCATCTGCAATGAGGAGGGAAGGAGGTGGGCGGGATGTTTACGTCCTGCTCATCTCCGCCCCTCCGATTCTATTGGCCGCCTGCCGTGTAACGTCGCACGACCCGCCCCCCTTAGGAAGGATGTGGGTCGCCGGCCAGAGCAACGTCGCAGGGCAGGTAAGTGCGTCTGAATCTGCGTTCGCTACGGCAGCTATCACAAGATATCGCATCTGCGACGGGGGGTCCATCGTGCTCGGCATCGCTACAATCGGCTAGCGATGTCGCAGTGTGCAAACTACCCCTGATAGTCTGCTCTCCTGATTTACATGCCTCACATTGGTAGCTCCTCCTTTCATATAAAGTAGATCTCCCTGAGATTCTGCCTCCAGAGCTTCTGGATGGCCCATATATCTTATCATCTAATTTACATATTAGGAAAAAGTGGATTTCTCAGGAATAAGACATGGGATCGCAGATATCAAGGAATCATTTTATTCAGTTTCTATGAGCTACATGCCTATATAGATATTTTAGGAGGGTTGATACTACTGACTGATTTCCTTTAACAAATATGAAACTATAAGTATTGACAAGAAAGAGGGAGGCAGCATCTAGGATCCTGGGAGTCTATAAAACGCAATCCAGCATATGTGAGCGTAAATATTCTTTATTTATTGATTAAATTAGGACAAAAACAAATCACGGACTCCTGTGATAGTTTCAGGAAACATTGAAATCTACACGTTTCGAACAGTATAGTTCTTAATCATAATTTTCAACTATAATATTTGAAACACGTAGGTTTCAACTTCTTATGAATATATCACAGTAGTTTGTTTTTTTGTAGTATGTTAATCAATAAATTAGGAATCTTTACTCACATGTGTTGGATTTGAAGTCTCCCACGGTCTTGGATGCTTCCTCCCTCTAAATTCACCTGCGAGCTGGCATGTTCCTTGCACTGTGCAGGAGTGGGACACTTGAGGAATTACCTTGATGAGCTACATCCTTTACTTTTATGAGCATTTAAACCCTTGACAGATGAGCCTGTTGTTTGTTTTTTGTTCCATTTTATTTGCCCATTATTCCATTATTAACTCTTTGCTGACAATGCAGTTTCTTGGCACAGGTCGTTGCCAGCTTTACCAATTTTTCAAAAAAAATTGATTTGTCACAAATAGATGTGCTGCAAATCAAAATGACCCCTTCTCTGTATGGCTAAGCTGTGATCTGGGATGACCTCCTACTGTCTAGCTTCACCACAAAATGGTGAGGTCATGTGAGACTTCTGATTAGTGAAGTCTTCGGCAGTCTGTAAAGTGATAAATTTAGACTATTTGCGTGAATCGAATCACAAATTGTTTGCATTTCTAAAAATTTGACACAAAGTCAATTTGCATTAAATCAATTTCATCTTCTCTAGTTGTCACTACTAAGTAGTATAGGGGTTTAGAACAACCAGGGCTGGGCCCCCTTCCAACAAAGACCTCATACCACATGCATTTATATTTCAAACTGTTCCTTCTTAACTATACATTACATTACTTATCTTAGACTAATGTTGAGCTATAATCTTTAGGGCTCGTGCGCAGGTTGCGTAATTGCATGCATTTATGCTGCGTTTAGCACTGTAGCGTAAATGAATGTGTCCTGCGTCCCCTGCACAATCTATGAATATTGTGCATGATACGTGAGCAAGATGCTTTTATGAATGCAGCGATTTGGATGCTAAAATTTTGACCCAAATACGTGCGTTCATAAAATGAGCATGTCAATTATTCCGTGCGCTATGGATGCAGCTCCCACTCTGTCTATGGTGGGGGGCAGAAGCCATAGCGCATGATATCGGCTTTTTTTGTACAGAATAACTGCATCCAATATGCAGTATTTCTGCAGCGATTTGACACGCATATGGGCTGTCAAATCGCTGCAGAAAATTCAGCAGTTACGTGTGCATGAGCTCTTACATTCAAGAGCTTTACTCACAATTCTGCAGACCAGATCATTGCCATGCACACCAGAGCCCATCGGTCAACCACAACACAATCACAAAGAACCAGTGGGTTGATATTTCAGTCAGGGGCGGCTATTGTATTGCAGTTTATAGAATAAGCAATCAGATAATTGCGATTTCAAGTATCTTTCAGGTACTAAAAAATAAAGGAAAGATAAAATAACCCCCCTACCAAAAAAAAAGTTCAAATCACCCCATTTTCCCCCCAAAAATAAAGAAGATAGATAGATAGCTAGATCGAGACCAACATTTTAACAAACATCTGGAAAAAAAATTTCTCATCATTTCAGGATACCTACACTTTTTTTTGTTTGCATAATCTTGCTGAGCAGTGAAAAAAATTAAATTTAAAAACTCTTAAAAAGATAAACCTTATGGTATGAAAAGGGCACATTTATTTAGGCTAGCGCCACACATCCGTGCCTCCGGTACGTGTTTGGCATTTTTTACACGTACCGGCGGCACGGAGACATGTTCAGCAATGCTACCCTATGGTAGCAGGCACACACACGTAAAACCACACGGAACGTGTGTCCGTGTGCGTTTGTACGTGTGTGCGATTTTCAAAGCGCTGACATGTCAGTGTTTTCTCCGGCAGCACGGGTGTCACACGGCCCGCACCCGTACCACACGGGTGTAGTGTGGATGCGGTCCCGTGTGACACGCGCCGGAGAAAACACACATGTCAGTGAAAAAAAAAACAAAACATTAACTCACCTTCTCCAGCCCTCCTGTCTCTGCCGCTGCTGCCTCTTGCTGCCGACCGCCGCTCATTATTCTCATTGAATATTCACTTCACTGCCTGGCAGCAGCAGCAGCGTGGAGACGGGAGGGCTGGAGACCGAGGATCAGCACCATGGACAGCAGCGCGGACATCAGGAAGGACCAGGTGAGTATAATAATTACCGATTCTACGTGTGCTATCGCGGATAGCACACGTAGAACACACGTGTCACGCACGTACCAGAGACACGTACTTACCTGCACGCAACACGCAGGGAAAATACGTGTCTCTCGGCACGTGCGTGAATTTCACGTGAGTGTGGCAGAAGCCTTAGACAGCATGAAAATAAGCAAGTTTGCAATTGACTTGTTTTTTTTTTACCTGCTGATATTCTTCTGTTTTGAGAACTTTTACTTTACATAGTGAACAACTTGTTGCCAAGGAGAATGACCACCAGAGCCTGGCCAATTATGTGCAGCAGTTACATTCAGGCTGAGGAGTTAACTCTTGACATATTAGTCACCATTTCGCAGCGCATCGATTTCACCTCCCTCCCATCATCTGTCAGTTCCTGACCCATTATCAGTCCTGCAAAATAAACTCAAACAACCATCATTGGCAGTTTTCAGTTGAGCTGTGCTTGATCAGAGGCACTGTTATTTCCATATGCATATATAGTAATAACTGTGTAGATTTCAAAACTAGTTCTGGCAGATCTTCAATATGCCACTGCAGCATAAGCTCAGTGGAAAGAAATAGCTACCTTACCAGTACTGTCACTCAAGGAGGACTACCCACCCACACAGCAACATGGAAGTAAGAAGACTGGAGAGCTGTGTGCTGCTCTCAACACAACTTGGCAATAACCCGTTAATATAAAATGTAATGATCTTTTGCTTAAAAACATGCCCATCAGGCTGCTGGCATCTTCTCTATGCAGCCCTAGTCTAGCTTCCATCTGATGTTGCTTGGGTAAATCCATGCACCACCTCCAGGATGCTGTTAACGGTTCTCCATGATTGACAGCTGGAAAGGCAACATTTAAGTAGCTCAGTAATGAAATTATGCCAAAGTCGCTCTGTTCTCAGCTGTGTAACAGAGTTTCCTCTCAGCTGTCTGACATAGCACTGAGAGAACAGAGTATATGTCTTCTGTGGCGTTTTGGTGCTTGGCAGTTTTGGCACTCCTTTAAGGAGATATGTAGGTGACAATAATACAGCTGAGAAGAGAATGGGCTTGATGCAATTCCACTGTTGAGCCACTCAAGCACCAATCCTCCGGTTGTCAATTAAGGAGATCATTCCAGGACATAGTGTACAACTTTTACCTTGCAACAGCAATGGGGTGATTAGACCTCAATAAGGAACATGCCAGCGGAATGATAAGCAGGTATTTTTAGGAAAAAACAACTTAATTTGACATTTTTCTACCTTCCTGGTCAAGCAATTTTTGGGGGTTTTATCATGTTTTTAACAACTCTAAAAAACATTTCTTATTTGGATATTCAAATAAGATTTTCCCATTTTTTCTGCAATACATGGGACTTAATGTCATATTTTTGGCTGTTATTAGGGGAAAATGTAAAGAAAAATAGTAAATGTGTATCTATTATCTTATGTTTTTTACTTTTTTTCAATAACAAAGGACAGCTTAAAACATTTTAAATTTCATTCTCCTTTCCGTAGAAATTATTTTTATATATTCTTTTTATTTTATTGTTGCTTTTTCATTTTTTTTTCATTTACCTTACACACTATGTCCCAATAAGGTTTTAACAAAAAAGACAGTGCACTCTGAAATGCTAAAGCATGCAAACTGTGAATGTAAGAATATAGACATGCATTATTGCTAAAGGAAATCTAGGAAAAATTGAGAGTTTTAGCATACAAAAATGACCATTTCTATATCTGCCCAGTAGCCATGTCAAGGCATATCTCGTATACTGGGTGCCTACTCTAATGCCTTTCTCTAGATTAAAAATCTCCATGTGTATGGGCGAGTAGGATCCTTGGCAGTTTTTAACCCAGAGAGAGATGTTAGAGTAGGTAACCAGTATACGAGATATGCCTTGACGTGGTTAATGGGTAAATACAGAAATGGACATTTTTGTATGCTAAATATCTCAAGTTTTTCATTTATTTCCTTTAGCAGTAATGCATGTCTGTATTCTTACAATCCTGGTTTGCATGCTTTAGCATTTCAGAGTGCAATTGTCTTTTTCGTTATTTTATGTCATGTTCAGTTTTGCACCTGTTCAGACTGTATATTGGGAGTGCCTTCATTTTTTTTTGCCCAATAAGGTTTTAAATGGGAGCCACTATATTAGTATATTAAGTGAATGTTTACTTTATTTTTTCTACTTTCAGTTCACCCGCTGTGTATGTCCTAATCTAATGTATAATGTTCTTCTGTCAAATCTACTGTCTTGTCAATTATGTAATTCATGTTATGATTTAAGTTGTTCTACTGTGATACACTTTATTGATCCCGTGGGAAATTATGGTATCGTATCGTATCGTACATTAGCCACAGTTACAGGAGAATTTCAACCTCCTGCCTACATAGCAGAGCTGACAGTGTCTCCTAGGACTCAGCCGCTCCTACTCCCTCCCTACACCTAGTAAAGTTTTTGCTCACTGGGTCAAGAGGAGGAAGCACTGCCTGTGCTTCTTACTAATCTTTATACACAGCGAGGTTCAGTGCTGTATATACAGAGATTGAGAAAGTAAACATGGTAATAAACCATTTTTATCTTATCTCTAGGAAGTCTGGCTGTGTATGACAGCCAGATTCCCACCCCCACAGTTGTACAATCTTGTTCAAGCTGCTTACACTGCATTGATGTTTTAGAACGTCAGTGCAGAGTAATGTGTGGGCTGCCCAGACGTTTATAGTCTATGTGCATTCCAGAAGTAGTTAAGATAAAAAAAATATATACAACTTTGCTATTACTGTAATCGTACTGACCTGAGAAATAATTTGAGGCAATTTTTGCACTACAAAGTATGCTGTACAGATAAAAGAAATAAAAACTGGCAGAATTTTGTTTATTCACAACCGAATTATATTGCACTGTGGGGAGGGGCGTAATTTCAATTTTTGCCTCAACTAGCAGGAAAGCTAGAGTAATCCTTGGATAGATAGATAGTTAGATGGATAGATAGATTTTTTTCCCTCGGTACAGATGCATTTTTCTTTTAAGCTATATGGGGAATGTTGATGTAAGAGCAGTTCATTTCTAAATGGCACCAATTTGAATTTACAGAGATGCATATTCATAATGAAGCAGCTGGATCATTATTTCCAACTTGACAGATCTGTTTGGTAAGTGAGATTCTTTAACACAGAGAAGACTAAATATAAATGTGATAGATTGCACTTTGAAAGTCGTTTAATAAAACGTGTAATGAAATTTGCTTTTTGCTAAACAAGGACTTAGGGTGTTCTTAGTGGATATTTATTCCTCTTGGAGCTTTCCTCTCTGTGCTCTTTAGTATATTCTTTAAGACAAAAATTGTCATTTGGACAATTTTACAGGGTGATTATATGATTGTATTTTTTGGATGTTACATTTTTTAAATTATATAGTCACAAAGGTACCGCCTCTATTTCAGGTGTCAGGAGATCGCAGCACACGGCTACATGCTCGCTTGCACAGGTTAAAACTGCTGGCTATGCAGATTCTCCTTGAACCGGTGGTGCAAAGTTTAAGCAGTTCATCTGGTCTCCTAATTCAGGATGAAAAGCCAGGTCTCAGCTGGTTTGAGTTTGCCATTCACCTCTGCTATAAATACTCTCCTTTCAGCTCAGGGAGTTCCAAGTAATAGCTTTGCTCTACCTAGGCTGCAGGAGTGGACTTGTGAGCTGTGGACTAAGAAGTTGTTTTGGGAGCAGCAGCCAGAGATTGCTGTGTGGAAGTTGTATGGTGTTTTCTCTTCCTTTAATCCCATTTCAGTTTGCCTCCTTTACCTTTACTCCTTCCTGTAGTTTGGTGTGCCTCATATGATTGCTGTTTCTTTTACCCCTGTCTGTTTTATCCCCTCTGTGTCTTTATTTTACAGCAGGACTAGCAATCAAGCTCCCTGCGGATTAGACAAGGTTGTGCTCAGGGAAAGACAGGAATAGCAAAATTATATCTGCTTGGGGTGAAATATCCCATTTAGGAATGTCAGGGAGCTCAGGAGTGCTTGGGGTAAGTGGCAGTATATCCTTTCTCCGGTCTCGGCTTGCACCAACCAGTCCCTTTGGCAGAGAACGACAACCAGGAGCTGCCTTGGCGTGGATCATGGTGCCTATTATCAGAGAAGTCCAACGTCACCATCAGAGGCTTTAGTGAAGACTGATTAACAACTTAGTCACAACCCCCTCAGGGTAAGCCTGGATCTGGCAACAGTGGGTTTATGTACCTCTCTTCCCTCCATCAGTTTGCTGGGACATTTACACAGTTTTTTCTGTAGATATTTGAAATTGCAGTTTTTCAAAATTTCACAGTTTTTAAGGAAACCTGTCAAGTTAAATATGGATACTTATCTGTATTGATACTTGGTTTATTGGGGGTAAAATATTTTAGATTAACTTAGAATCTTAAAAATTCCAATCCAAATATCTTTCTATCCATGAACTCCACTTTCGTTACACTTGTAAAAACAGGAAGTTGTTTGTACACATTTGATTAAAGTATATAGGCTCTGCAACTAAGCAGCTCCTTTTTAGACGCATCCTATAGGAAGATGTTAACAGACTCGCTTCTCTCCGTGTCTAGGCTCAAATGGATGGAGGAAGCATTGAATCCAACTATGCTTTGCGCTAATGCAAAATGAGATTGGAAAAATGGCTGGATAGACATGCATATCTGGAAATAAAAAGATTATTAATAAATGTGTTTACTGATCTGTTGATTGATTGCTCTCAGTGAGAGAAACAAAATTGAAATTTTGTAGTTGTGATACCTTTACCGCAGAACTTTGAAACTAAAAGATCTTCCCGCAGAACTACTGATCTGTTAACACACCAAAGAGATTATAAAAATTTAAAAAACATAACAGAAAAAAGACAGCCGCGTTTACCATCTGCAAGACACAATAATAATTGGCCTGCATGACGCAACAGCCCCATGATAAAGGCTGAAGCACAGATGCAAAATACTGAGGGGAAAAAAACCCATCTACTAGTCATAGAGTGGGTGGTTACCTTGAATTATAGATGCAGGTGCACATCTGGGGGGAGGGGGGAGGAGAAGCATTTACCCAGGTGGCAGTCAGCAGGGTGGTGACATCGGGCTGCCAAATACTGTGGCCCAAGGTGTCCTCCAAGAAGCTGCATTTTTCCGCCCCCTGTAGTGGGATTCAGCGGTTCTCTAAGCTGTTTGTCAAGGTGACAGCTGAATCAGAGAGGATATAACATGCCAAATTGTACTCACATCTTTTAGGCACAGAATAAAGGAAAGAAAAAAAGAAGAGGACAACGGGGCGCCAAATCTAAGTGTAGATGTGTGTAAACACAGATTGTAATGATCATACGAATTTTACACTCACCGTGCAGATTTCTTCTGTTTTCGCTAGTATGATCCGTGTAGTGGATCAACTCTCTTATTAATCCTCCAGTATGCAGCACGAATCCTCGGGAAAAACAATGAGAGTACTGAACAGGTGCTCCCACATGGGTAATGGAGTAAAGACAAAATCCCTTTCGGCGCTTCCGGAGGATAAATGGATTATCAGTGCAAGTTTGCAAAAACTTCAAGAACAAGGGTTTATTAAGGGTTCAATAAAAAACGGACAATTACGGACAACGCGTTTCAGCTAACAAAAGCCTTCCTCAGGTGTAGTTTACCAACTTGCTCCAAGTTTGGTAAACTACACCTGATGAAGGCTTTTGTTAGCTGAAACGCGTTGTCCGTAATTGTCCGTTTTTTATTGAACCCTTAATAAACCCTTGTTCTTGAAGTTTTTGCAAACTTGCACTGATAATCCATTTATCCTCCGGAAGCGCCGAAAGGGATTTTGTCTTTACTCCATCTTTTAGGCACAAGTATAATTGAAGCATTGACTGCTGGCACTTCCAGATCAGGGTGAAGTCAGCAGCTGTCACAGGGAGATTGTTACAAACCTCACTGACTGTCATGGCAGCGTCAGGCTCTGTGGAGACCACAGATTCTGCACTGTGCCTGCTGACTTCTCTGATGTTTGTGGTCAGTGCAGGCAGACTCAGGTATTGACCCACAAACTTATGGTTCATAGGCAAGCTAGCAAGAATTAATCTCTGCTGGGCTGCTTGTTAGTCTCCTTTTATCACATGCTGTATGGGAGCCAGTCACATTCACTCTCTTCCTATATACAGTGCCTACAAGTAGTATTCAATCCCCTGCAGATTTAGCAGGTTTACACATTCGGAATTAACTTGGCATTGTGACATTTGGACTGTAGATCAGCCTGGAAGTGTGAAATGCACTGCAGCAAAAAAGAATGTTATTTCTTTTTTTTTTTTTTTTTTTTAAATTGTGAAAAGTTTATTCAGAGGGTCATTTATTATTCAACCCCTCAAACCACCAGAATTCTGTTTGGTTTCCCTAAAGTATTAAGAAGTATTTCAGGCACAAAGAACAATGAGCTTCACATGTTTGGATTAATTATCTCTTTTTCCAGCCTTTTCTGACTAATTAAGACCCTCCCCAAACTTGTGAACAGCACTCATACTTGGTCAACATGGGAAAGACAAAGGAGCATTCCAAGGCCATCAGAGACAAGATCGTGGAGGGTCACAAGGCTGGCAAGGGGTACAAAACCCTTTCCAAGGAGTTGGGCCTACCTGTCTCCACTGTTGGGAGCATCATCCGGAAGTGGAAGGCTTATGGAACTACTGTTAGCCTTCCACGGCCTGGACAGCCTTTGAAAGTTTCCACCCGTGCTGAGGCCAGGCTTGTCCGAAGAGTCAACGCTAACCCAAGGACAACAAGGAAGGAGCTCTGGGAAGATCTCATGTCAGTGGGGACATTGGTTTCAGTCAATACCATAAGTAACGTACTCCACCGCAATGGTCTCCGTTCCAGACGAGCCCGTAAGGTACCTTTACTTTCAAAGCGTCATGTCAAGGCTCGTCTAGAGTTTGCTCATGATCACTTGGAGGACTCTGAGACAGACTGGTTCAAGGTTCTCTGGTCTGATGAGACCAAGATCGAGATCTTTGGTGCCAACCACACACGTGACGTTTGGAGACTGGATGGCACTGCATACGACCCCAAGAATACCATCCCTACAGTCAAGCATGGTGGTGGCAGCATCATGCTGTGGGGCTGTTTCTCAGCCAAGGGGCCTGGCCATCTGGTCCGCATCCATGGGAAGATGGATAGAACGGCCTACCTGGAGATTTTGGCCAAGAACCTCCGCTCCTCCATCAAGGATCTTAAGATGGGTCGTCATTTCATCTTCCAACAAGACAACGACCCAAAGCACACAGCCAAGAAAACCAAAGCCTGGTTCAAGAGGGAAAAAATCAAGGTATTGCAGTGGCCTAGTCAGTCTCCTGACCTTAATCCAATTGAAAACTTGTGAAAGGAGCTCAAGATTAAAGTCCACATGAGACACCCAAAGAACCTAGATAACTTGGAGAAGATCTGCATGGAGGAGTGGGCCAAGATAACTCCAGAGACCTGTGCCGGCCTGATCAGGTCTTATAAAAGACGATTATTAGCTGTAATTGCAAACAAGGGTTATTCCACAAAATATTAAACCTAGGGGTTGAATAATAATTGACCCACACTTTTATGTTGAAAATTTATTAAAATTTAACTGAGCAACATAACTTGTTGGTTTGTAAGATTTATGCATCTGTTAATAAATCCTGCTCTTGTTTGAAGTTTGCAGGCTCTAACTTATTTGCATCTTATCAAACCTGCTAAATCTGCAGGGGGTTGAATACTACTTGTAGGCACTGTATGCTGGCTGGACTTTTCCTTTAATGCCAGCTATAGCTTGTCTATACTAGTTTGGTGAGGTCTTGTGATGCAGACTAACTGGTGGTTGTAGTACTTTTTTGTATGAGCTGTTGTGGTATTAACCCTTGTTGTCCTTTTGTTGCTGCCTTACTTCTCTTGATTTTTTTCTTAGTGGCTTACTGTCTCTTCCTATGATTTTGCAGTGTGTCTGTGTTTTATATCACACTCCTGCCCCTTGCCTCCCTAAAGTGGGGGGTGGGGGGGCAAATTAGGTCTGGTCAGGAGAATAGTAAGGTACGGGACTCCAGCATCCCCACCTTCAGGGGTAATCCAGAGGTTAGGGTTAGTCCCCTATTGTGAAGGACCACATTAGAGCCCCCTGACCCTTGTTATCCTGCAGTCATATCGTGACAGCAACATGATCAAATCATCTGATCATACAGCTAATGTCACTCTCACATCCCGAATAGGCACAAATAACATTGTTTTTTTTAAGTGTTCCAGTGGAACTGAAGACACTGAAGATTTATTATATATGGGGGAGTGTAACGCCTTCCTGGATCAACAGACTCAGGGGGATGTAATGGACAGACTAGAGGGAAGCCACTCACAAAGCAGGACCCCCAGAACCCTGAAACCCTTTAACACCTATACAGTGATTTGGAATTACACAGGGCCCTGGAGTTCACTACCTGTGGAAGGCTGCAGTCCGATGAGAGTAATTGTCAGGCAGGGTCAAACCAGGAATAGCAGAACAGGGACAGAATTGGCAGACAAGGTCGTAATGAGAAAACGTAGCAGAGGTCAAATCCGGATCGGGCAGCGAGGTATTAAAACAGCAGGCAGAAGGGTAGTCAGAAAACACGCAGAAGTCAGCACACTGGAATCACAAAACAGAATAGGGCGGAACAGGAGCCAGGAAATCAGAACTATCTCTGGCAGTGGTCATGTGACAGGAGGGGGAATAAGAAGGGTGTGGTGTCTTCCCATTGGCTGTAGCTGAACGCTGGCAACTTCACCTGGAAGACACACGCCACCCACCATCAGCCAGCGGTACTGCAGATCCCAAGATAACCCAGCCCAGTGGATGATCGGAGCCTGCGCCCACCGGTGCCGCTGGCATCGACTCCTCTCCCATCACTAGCACTATCCACGGCAGGAACACGGCGTCTCCTGGCGATCGGAGCAGAAGTCGCTGGAGCAGACTCCGGTGGTGACGTAACAGGGAGATTTGGGGAGTCAGTATGGGGAAAATGTGTGAGGAAATAGTATAGGGAGTGGAGGCATGGGTGTTTGGATGTGAAGTCAGTATGGGAATCTGGGATTTCTGAGATGACAGTATGAAAAGTGAGGGGGTAAAATATGTGAGGAAACAATATGGTAACTGAAAGGTGGGCTTGGATGCGGAATCAATATGTAAGCGAGAGGGGTGAAATGTGTGAGGAAACATCATGAGGAGCAAGGGGGAATGGGTGCAGAAACAAAATTGAGAGGGGGATGTATGACATTATATACATTATGGAGAGCAAGAGGGGGAATGTGTGACGAAACAATATGGTGAGCGAGGTGGAATGTGTAAAGAGATAGAAGGGGGATTGGGGCATCTGTAAGTTGTAATGTGTGCAGAAACAGTATGGGGAAGGGGGATGTATGAGAAAACAGTATAAAGAGTGAGAGGGGAATGTGTGAGTAGATAATAGGGAAGGGGATTGGGGAATGTGTAGTGATACAGTATGGGTCGGGAGTAGAGGGGATGTGTGAGGAGACATTATGGAGAGCAAGGGAGCAAATATGTGAGGAGACAGCATGGTGAGTTGGTGGAAAATGTGGGAGGAAAATATTGAGGGAAATAGTAAAGGGAAGACAGTATGGGGAGAAAAGTATAACGGGCACATCATAGAGAGTGAGTAGTGAGAAGGGAGTGGCAGAACCAAGCTGTGGTTGTGAACAGTCGCCATGGCATCTGGACAAGATAAAGAAGAAAAAAAGAGAATGACTCCAATCAGCGAAGATGTCATCTACAAAGTATCTGGATGCAAATGTTTATTTGTGGTACTGACTAATTCTAATCAACACTGTAATCCCTGTATGGTCTCCAGACTGATGATGATTGACAACAGTCCCCAAAATCTCTTCACCATTAAGAAGGATGCACGAGGAGTTGTAGGTTCAAACAATACCTATATAATATATATAATAATAATAATATATAATAGTATATGGGGCTAACCTGACATTGCAATTGCTGTACCATGTACTGATGGTGGTTTTAGTGCTGATTTAATGTACAAATAGTGGTCCTGATGATGTTCTCATGTATTGATGATGATTTTAATGCTTCATGTACAGATAGTAGTCATGGAAATGTATTCATGTGTTGAATTTGTTTTTTCTGATTTATTCACATACTAATGGTGGATATGGCGATGTATTAATTTACCCATATGGTTCTGTTGATTTATTAATGTATTGATGATAGTTCTGGTAATATATTTCTGTACTGAGGGTAGTACTAGTGATGTGTTTCTGAACTGATGGTAGTTTTGGGGATGTATTCATGTATTGATGGTAGTTCTGATAGTGTATTCATGTACTGATGGATGGTGGTTCTGGTGATTTATTTATGCAATGATGGTGGTTTTGATAATGTATTTTTGTATTTCTGGTGGTTTTGGTTATGTATTTCTGTACTGCTGGTGATTCTGGGGATGTATTATTGTGCTGTTATTGGTTCTGATCCTGTACACATGTAACAATAAATAACTTGTAAGATTACGTGATACATGGCTATGTTAATAAAGTGTTGTAATGTCTGACAAGTTAAGGAATACTAAGTTTGTATTCATGTAGGAGCATTACAGGGGTTGCCCAAGTTTGTGCATCAAAGATTTCTGAATTCTCACAGCGCACGCATTGCATGCTGTCAGGATTCTCTGCAGTGAGATTGGGAGGTCATTTGAGATTTGTATAAATGCGGTCACATACTAGCTAGCACCTCCAAACACAGCAGATAACGCAGGAGCAACCTATCACAATAGATGATTTCTAACCGTACCCTGCTCCATGTACATATCCACTAGGCACTTCAATAGAAAAGATAGGGTTAGGGTCTGACTATTGTGCCCAAAGTACATATGTTGTTCTGTGAAACAACAGGAATTTAAAAGTCTAAACTAGTGGCCCATGTGTAAATTGCAAGACAATACAGATGGTGATTTGTATAAAAAAGCGAAAAACATATTTTAAAAATACATTTAACATTTAAATTTATCTCACTTTTATAGTGATATGGCAGAGCTATCATATATTCTCATTTAGTCACATTAGCTATACCGTTTTAGATTTGATATGTATTGCTCATATAAGCAGCAAGACAGGGGATTGTCTTACAGGAGACTACTTAAAGGCTTAGATCCGCTATGCTAGGAAAAAATATTTTCTCATTTTCCCTAATCAAGTATTTTCTCCTAATGTTTAGTCTTCTTTTATAATGATGTCATACAGAAACACACATTTTTTTATCCAATGTTTTTCCTGTCAAGAGACAGATTTTTGGTGCAGATTTGTCTGCAACGAATATTTATCGTTTGCACATACCCTTAAAGGGAATCTGTCAGCAGGCTATATAAACTGAAGACAGCATGCTGCAAGGGTTAACACAGAAAATTCAGTTCTGCCTGTCTTTTTATAGTTTGATCTCTTGTTTATTTGCTATGTTTGTTTAAGCAACAGGACCCTTATCATTGCTCGGACTACAATGTCACACACATGCTAGTCCAACACGCCCCTTCTTATGATTGACACCTCACTGTCAATGTACAATATCTATAGAGGGCCTGGTGAGGGCAGGAAAGCTAAAAATGCACATGTTGTCAGAACCGCTGCACCCAGTAATCTAAGTGATACATTGTTAGATTCAGGATCTCTTTGCCAACATCATGCTGCTTTCAGATGAAGTAGCAAAAACCTGCTGACAGATTCCCTTTAAAGGGGCTATACAAATTAACAAATTTTGGACAATTTTGGCTGGATGAGCAACACATCTAACGTTTATGGGGGTGTCCCAACTTTCTCCCAATGGCAGATGGCTGAGAAAAGAAGGTTAAAGCATATTCTACATAATTCAACATTCTCAACCCTTTCTTCTACACTGAGATAGTTGCTGTTTAGGAAAGTCTAGTATCAGCTTGCTTCCCTTTCCGAACATATGCACGCTAAAGCATGGAGGATGCAACAACTGTAGAAAAAGACATGAATCGCACATCCCAAAATCACACTTGACCTAAGGACGCTAGGCAAAAATTAAGTACCTGAACATGAGGTTCTTGGTTTAACATTCTGATCAGACTGTGTGATGCTCACTGCCACATCACGGCAAACCTCTGAGTGGGTCCCTAATCTATGCTTTGAAGGTGCGGCGCCGTGCAGCAACCACCACTGTGACGGCAATGCACCAACAGGGCAGATGACCTGGTTCCTCCCAACACAATGCTGCAAGGCAGAATCCCCACGGCTCCAGGCCGCACTGTCTCACTGACACAAAACCACCACAACAATGGCCACCACACAGCACCAGCACACTGTAGAAGGAGCTGCACAATCCCCGTCCTCAAGCTCTCAGTGTGTGAACTGAGAGCAAAAAAGGCAGAACCTCTCTTTGCAGCGGCTTTAGATCAACTTATAAATTTTGGATGTGTGTTCATGTCTTTTTTTACTACTATGCTGTAAACCGTGGAGGAACCCAGAAAAATACTGTAGATGTGTATCTAGAGCTACCATGTTTTTTCCAAAAAAAAAGACAGGATCTTATATTATTTTTTTTTCCAAAAAAGGGCTGGGGCTTATTTTTGGGGGAAGGCTATTTTTTTTTCCATGAATAACAATTACACATTTATTCCTCAATTTACCTTGAAGGTGTATGGCCAGCTTTAGGGTTAGTAACGTTAACCCTAACTTACATTCACAATTCTTGGTGCAGTGACAGTGTCTTATATGGCAACATTTACTGGCACTCTCGAAACACTTTGAGTGGCAGTGGCATTTTATTCTATTTGCAGCCAGGAGGGGGCAAAAGGTGGGAGTCTGGAGCAGGACTCAGGAAAGGTAGTTGAGATGTCACATGTGGCTGCTTCTGTGGGAGTGAACATAGCTGGCTGGGAGGCGGGCTCCAAGAGGCAGCACTCGGGAGGCAGGAGGCGGGACCCTGAAGCGGTAGCCAAGCCCACACCATAGGGCAGTAGCGTCCGGGAGGTGGGACTAAGGAGGCAGCATTCGGGAGGCAGGACTCTGGAGCGGCAAGCAAGCAAACATCATAGCACAGTAGACGCCAGGAGATGGGAACTGGGTGACAACACTCAGGAGGCGGGACTCCAAAGTGGGTGAGCAGATTTTACCCTACCATGGTGGGATGAAGTGGCAGGACGATTTGGGAGCTACATTATGCCTATTCCATTGCCTCCAGCATTAGGTATGTCTCTTTGATGTTAGTGACATAACTTAGCATCACGTGACATAACCTAGCGCTGGACTAACTAGGGCTTATTTTTGGAGTAGGGCTTATATTTACAGCCTACCCCAAAAATAAGCTCGGGCTTAATTTTGGGGGAGGGCTTATTTTTGGAAAAACGGTATTAAAGCTATATGGACTCCTTCAGCATTGTTACATTTCATATTAGGCATTGAAAGTGTTACCTCGCTTATCTCCCAATCTGTAACCCTATCTGACATCTCTGCTACACAGGATTTGTCCTGTTTCAACATATTCATGCAAAGTTCTTGGAACAAGTTGTTCATTTTACCACTGACAAGGAGCAGCTGCCAGCGCTGACTATAGATAATGCCATGCTACATCTGAGAGACAAATGACAAAGGCTAAGGGCAGATCTCATTACATCTTCCTCCTTCTCTCCAGGAGAATAAACTTTTCTATTTTTATTAAGATTCAACCCCAGTACCAGGAATGTCATGTAATGAGATGACAATGTTTCCAACATAATACAGCTGGAAACATACAGCAGTTGCTCTAAAATACAATCATTCTCCAATTAGCGCATCTTCTTCTTTTCTGAAGTTGCTTCCCATTCATGGAGTCACGCTGTCACCGCAGTCATGCCAGCGCCTACACTCCGTAAGTGCCAGAAATCTCTCATTGTAAAAGATTGCAAGTGGAATCACATGGCTGAATGGAGCAATACTGTCAAAAGTATACATAGATTATTACCAATTCAATAGGTCTCTAAAGAGGAAGGGATAATTATATCTAGTTGTCATCAAGATATTCAGAAAATAAATAAGTAAAGAGACATTTCTATGACTAATGCCGGCGTCACACGGGACGATCTATCGTGTGATCGCACTAGCGATCGTACCCGCCCCCGTCGTGTGTGTGTCACGGGCAATTAGTTGCCCGTGGTGCACAAAGTCGTGAACCCTCGTCACACGTACTTACCTCCCGAACGACCTCACTGTGGGCTGCGAACATCCTCTTCCTGAAGGGGGATGGACGTTCGGCGTCACAACGACGTCACACAGCGGCCGACCAATAGAAGCGGAAGGGCGGAGATGAGCAGGATGTAAACATCCCGCCCACCTCCTTCCGCATTGCCGGCGGGACGCAGGTAAGCTGTGTTTATCGTTCCCGGGGTGTCACACGGAGCGACGTGTGCTGCCACGGGAACAATTAACAACCGGAGCACAGAAGGAGGAACGACATTATGAAAATGAACGAGCAACAATAAGGTGAGTATTTTTGCTCGTTCACAGTCGTTCCTAGGTGTCACACGGTACGATATGTCTAGCAATGCCGGATGTGCGTCACTTATGACGTGACCCCGACGACATATCGCCCGATATATCGTACCGTGTGACGCCGGCATAAGTGGACAGAGAATAGAAATCATTCACTTTTTTTTTTACTTTAAATATATTTTCTTACGTAGTAACATAAAAACAGAACAGGCTTCACAATACAAACTGCATTTATTAATAAGTAGATCTTTTAGACCTGATGAGGCTTGTGTACTTACATTGAAAATCCAGGGCACAATGGCTTAATCCTTTTTCTATAGTTTAAAGTCATTTTCAGCCTACCTGGGGTGATTGAAAGGATCTCTGTGTCCCTCCTACTGCTGCAATATCACAATATACAGTAAATGTCGCAGACGTCACTCACACTGGGTAGACAGAGACTGAATACGCTTGACCTTAATAACATTCTTACCATTTAGCTGGACTCATAATATGTTCCAATTCAGCATAAAAAAACCGCAGGGACCAACCTTCGGAAAAAACGCGGCAAACCGCGGCATTTTTCCCACGGTTTTGGTGCGGTTTTTACCGCAGGTGCAGTAATCTTCAACTCCCAGAAGTTTATCAAGAAATTTTCCTGAGAAAAATCACTTTTCTAGTGCGCACATAGCCTTAGCGCTGACAGTGCTGTTATTATAATTAATTATATCATACAGTCAGGAGCGCTGTAGTGCTGCTAAGTTGATATTTGTGAATGCATAGTATAATTTAACATCAGGACTAAAATGGGCTATAGGTTCACTATATTCTAATAGGATTAATAAATCAATTATACTTTAATTCAAAATTAATAAAAGTTACATTTTAAGCCACACATCTATTCCCTTCTTTTCCCAACAATTTTTATTTACTTAAATTTAGTGGTGTACACTTGTGTAGAGACCTTACATGGGGAACTCTTTTATAGATCTAGCAGATATACAGAACTCATGAATATGCTGGACTACCTGGCAGCACACCAAGTAGCCTTCTAATGATAATCTCCTGCTGATTAATCAGTGATTTTATCAAAACTACAAACCGCATCACAGTAAGTGACATATTGCTGGAATCAGGATCTCTGCCCCTACACTATGCTGCTCTCAGATTAGGTGGCAAAACCAGGTGAAAGATTCCCTTTAAAGGCCACTTTACAAGCTGCGATATCGTGACCGATATCGCTAGCGTGCGTACCCGCCCCCATCGGTTGTGTGACACGGGCAAATCGCTGCCCGTGGCGCACAACATCGTGCGGACCCGTCACACTACTTACCTGCCTACCGATGTTGCTGTGACCGGCGAACTGCCTCCTTTCTAAGGGGGGCGGTTCGTTCAGGGTCACAGCGACGTCACAGCAGCGTCACTGAACCGCCGCCCAATAGAAGCTGAGGGGCGGAGATGAGCGGGACGTAACATCCTGCCCACCTCCTTCCTTCCACATTGCGGGCGGCCGCAGGTAAGGTGAGGTTCCTCGTTCCTGCGGTGTCACACATAGCGATGTGTGCTGCCGCAGGAGCGAAGAACTACTTCGTACACCGATCAGCAGCGATATTTGAGAATGGACCCCCATGTCACCGCTGAGCGATTTTGAACGTTTTTGCGACGATTCAAAATCGCTCATAGGTGTCACACGCAAAGACATCGCTAAAGCGACCGGATGTGCGTCACAAATTCCGTGACCCCAACGAGATCGCTCGGGCGATGTTGCGGCGTGTAAAGCCCGCTTTAGTCTGCTTAATGTGCCACACCACCAGACTGAACTTCAAAACCTACAACAAACCAAAATAAATTACTGTATATTCAACCCAATGTCAGCAATGTGGATTCCATCATTTCTAACGTAACCAAGCAATGGGCCAGATTATCAATGTGTCAGGCTATTAATAACCAAGCATCAAGAGGCCAGCAACACTAGAAAACCCTAAAAAAACCTAACAACTGCTTGAGCCCACTATGAAACTCCCCAATAAGCCCTTGGATTGTAATCTAGCCGTCTCTAGTCCTAACTGACCATCTTTCCTGTATGAGATATACTGTACGTATATGTGCAGTCATGAAAACTCGCAACTGACTGAGAGCCATTTGCTGCAAAACACTGGCAACGCCATCCAACCATGTTACTATGTCGTCATTCTGTGAGTCAGACATTCAGGTGATGACATTTATTCTAGCCCACTTACTAATGACTGACCACAACCTATTCTAGGCCAAGCACTCATCATATCACCTATGTAGGTTGAAATTCTTCACAGCCTTCAACTTGTAATAGAAAGCAGACATATAAAACACTACTGAGATGTCCTTCACCACTAGCAGTTGGTGCTGGCATAGCACAAAATCTAACCCAACTGCTTCCAAGGCTTCTCCGAGCCAGCACCTGACATTGTAGTATCAATCCCAATAATCTGAGCTAATGCCAGTCCGCTGGAAGACCCAGGAACAGGGGAAAGAACCACCCTGTCTTTCTTCAACCGAGCAACCATTGCAACCTGGCATGCTACACTAGATTCTGTTGTTAACATACTGTGATGTGCACCTAGCATTCTTGCCATGAGGGCCATGTCTTGCATAGGGCATTCTTGCCATGAGGGCCAGTACTCACCTTAGACATGATGTACTTTGCACATGTGGCCAATCCTAACTCCTTGGACTTGCCACCTACTCCAGTACTCTAAATTTCCCTTGATTTTCCACTAAGCTATGGCTAACCTGCTGTATGTACCATAACTACCATAAAGAAAGGGGGAGAAAAAAAACTGACACATTGATGAGACCTCCAGCTTTCTCTAACCAAACAATGTCATCTCTTCCAGCAGCTGTATAATTCCATCCTCTAACACTCAAACGTACCTATCACCATCTAATGACATCTCCACCCACCATGTTCACACCAATTTACTGTTAGTTTTCATCCCTGCCTGGCTGGGGATGTCTTGACTGCTTTCCTTGGCCAGCTTCCTTGCGAGAGCTGTATCTCTCGCACCCATTCAAGTTAATGGGTGCGAGAGATACATCTGACTGCACTTGGATGTTATCTCAGTTCAGTGTGATATATGCACAGGATGACAATGGAGGAGATGGGGGGATTAACCCCTCCCTCTCCTCTGCAGCGCCCGCCCTCAGCTTTGCAGCTGAGTCGGGGGTCATTAGCATATTGCATCCAATGCTCTCGCATCGGATGCCATACGCTCGTGTGAGTTCAGCCTTAGAAGAACTAAGGGATGTAATGTCCCTTCATGATTGACCATGAATGAATGATTATTGTCTCAGAGAAATTAGTTATGTTAGTAAACTAGAAGAGTCACAAGCTGATAATATTTGTTGGAGTAGGGTAGTAGCCAGACAATTCTATGCAAATTACTTGGGTGGACCTCTTAAAAATTTTTGTTAATGACATTCACAGCATTCACTTTTTTTGCATACTTATATTTTTTACAATTCAGGAAAAGGATATTGTATTACCAACACTCTTTGGCTTTCAAGAAAAGTTACGCAAAGAAATGATCAAAATGTCTTCAGCTGCTAAACTAGCATGTAAACTGTTACCATTGTATAATAGTTTACCCCTTCTTCTTTCTTTAGGGGTGCAACATCGGTTGTGTACAGATGCAGGCAAAAGGGGACCCAGAAGCCTTATGCAGTCAAAATGTTGAAGAAAACAGTAAGTTTTCAAAGCTTATAATAAATTTCTTAAAATGATGGAAGCAGGTTTCTTGTAACAGAAATAATAAATATTATACATAGTCTTAAGGCAAATGGTAATTGTGACTCTGATATTCTAAAACTCGTTATTAATATAAGATCTGTTAGTAATGCATATGAAATTTGCCAAACAAAATCATTTTTTGCCCAATTGAAAAACAAAAGAATTACAAATTGGTTTCCATTGAAAGACACCAGCATTACATTTTGCCCATCATTTCGGGAAAGTCACTATGGAAAGTCTTTGCTATTCATAGATGTAATTAGTTAAAAAAAATTATTGATATTATTCAACGCTATACTACACTTATGTTTGAGTGTGTAGGATCCATTTCCAATATAAAGACATTGTAAACATTGTTTATCAAGATATCTGCTACCAACAGCTCAGGGTTATCCTTTAAACAATTAGGCAAATATCTAAGTAGATCATATTACAGTAAATATGGAGTGAGCAGGGCAATTTCTAGCCTTTCTGCTGCTTGAGGTTAAAATTGAAATGTTGTCGTTCCCTGCTGGGCAATTTAAACCTGGAGTGAACAAGCACAATTCTGTATTTTTTTTTGTGTGTTTGCTCTTACAGTAATAATTCATTATGGTTTATTCCCTTTAGCAGGCTTGAACCTGTGATCGTCTGAATCTTACACTCTACAATGTAATACCACAGCATTGCAGTTTATAAAACAAATCACTGTCTCCTATGAAAGAATACAACACAATAACTACCATGAAAACAGGAATACTGCACCAGGAACACCACCAGTACATGAATACACCACAATAAAGATAATCAGTACATGAAAATAGCACCAGAACAATGATTAATACATCAATACATCACCAAAACCATCATCAGTACAGGAATAGAGCACCAGAACCTTCATCAGTGCATGAATATATCACTATTACCAGATGGTATCACATTGGTATTAACAATGAGTTGTTCTTATCAGTCATCAGTGATTATAGTATTGACTGGATGCAGGCAGTTTCACAAATAAATATTTACACCCAAGTACATTATCGGTGATATCCTTTCAGATTGGAGTCATTCTCATCCCTTTTGTCTGCATCTGGTCCATACACCATGATGACATTGGACAGTCATAGTTTGCCTCTGCTAGCTTTCCTTTTTTACCAGTTTTCTGCTGCACACCCAACATGGTATCTAAAAAACAGCAGTTTCATTATAATGCTTCTGAATAAAAAAATATCTGCCTATGATGTACCCCTAAAAAAAAGTGCCCCTCACTGTGTTCGTTGTGCAAAATATTTCTCCCACGCTGTCCCTCTTATGGTACATAGTCCACCTTATCCACTCAAATAAAGTTTTACTTCTAAAACATCCACCATTATAAACTATAAAACACCATCAACCCTTATGAACTGCAACCTCTTTTCCTTCTTTGCCTCCTCCGTGGTGTGGCGGTAATGTCAGTGGTATGATGAGATGACCTTATCAAGCTGCTGCATGTCTGAATGTCAGGGTGGGAAGCTGACTAGTATTCCTCTGTGCCTTTGGTGTTGGAGTACAGCCCCTTCCCTTTGATTGTATTTGCATCTGAAATAAAATGCAAAAATCAGGGATTCTCACTCCCAAGCATGGCCAGAGTGGGACTGAAATTCGGTTTTGGCATTTGAAAATGCACAGACCCATGCTTACCCACCTTACCCCCCAACCACACACACTCATACTTCTCAAGTGGGAAAGATTTAATACAAAACCAATATTAGCAATAATACTGTGCAAAAGCTTAAATAATATCGCTACCCCATTGCTACATAATACCAGCATAATACACCGTTTTAACCAACATGGCTGTACCAAGACCAATATTAGCATCAGTATTGCAATATAGTAATCAAATAAAACCTCAAGTTTATTACCACATATTACCAGCTTATGCACCAGTGATAACAGCCCAAACTGATCATTAAATAAAATCATTGTTCTAGGACTGATATTACCACCATACAGTGACCATAAAATGCAAGTTTTACATTGGAGCTCTACAAATCATATACAATATGTACAGTGCTTTAAAAAAATTATTCATGCCTTTTTTACATTTATTCACATTACATCCACAAAGTTAAAGCAAACCAATCACCAGGATTTTCCTATATAAACTAAAGCCAGTGCTATACTGGTGCTATCATACTGATTCTATAGATACCTTTAGTTGTCAGATTGGATGTATAGTTTTTGAAACACAGGCAAGTAAAGTTACAGAAATGTACAGCTTTGTGATTCACAGCAGCTTCCAATAGCTAAGATGTGGGTCGGGTTTTGCTATATATTCCTGGGCCTGTCTGCCTCCCTTGCCTTGCCTTGGTAGGTGCTAGACTGTATGGACTGCATTTCTAACACGCCCCAATCGCATGACAGAAATGACTCATACCTGCAAAGAGCCCATACAGTTTAGCATCCATAGAGGCCAGACAGCACACAGGGGCGGGAATAGATAGCAAAACCCGACCCACATATCAGCTATTCGGAAGCTGCTGCCAATTAAAAAGCAGTACATTTCTGTAACTTTACTTGCCTGTATTTGAAAATCTATACATCCAATCTGACAAATAAAGGCTTGCACAGAACAGCTGTAGTATCACAGCAGAGCGAGGAGACACCCAGCGAGCAACACCAAAGAGAAGGGAGAAGACCAGGGACAAGGTAAAGGGAAGCCCTAGTGACAAAGACACGGGGAAGGGGTGACCCCCTGATACTCACTTGTGTCTGAACTCTGCAATCCCTAACATTCCTAGACCGGTCCTTCCCCCTGTGTGTGATCATGTGCCTAAGCCATGGCTGTCCCTGGGCTTGCCCTGGCTAGTGAGTTGGGCAGCAAGAGACTAGTCTTGCTCCTACGAAAAAGCATCACAGGAAAAGAGACAAACAGGTATGACACAGCCAAAGCAATTCCATGGCTGAGACGTAAGAAACTTCTCCATGGAGGTCAGCAAAGAACAACTATGGCAATAAGAAGCAGCAGCTAAGATTAGAGTTAAAGGAATCTCAGCAGGGTCAAAAAGGAATACTTAACTTCTACAAAACAAAAAAAACTAAATCTGCTCCACTCATGCTCATTGTAAAGCAGATTCCAATGAGGCCATGCTATTTGCTAATCATTGTAACCTTCTGATCCCAGATGCCACAAAAGTCCTAACTGGACACCACACATGTGACGTACAGTCCCTGACAGAAGTTCGTTTGCTTATCCATGTTATGTAAATAAAAGCTTATAACCTGACTTTAAATTCATCCATTGGTTTTATTAATTACTCATTTGAAAGCTGAAACCCTCCCAAATTTGGTTTAGGTTATGAAAATAAAGTTGCTGCAAACCTGAAATATTGATCATTTAATGAACCCAGAAAGGTCAGATTTTGTCAAGACAAAAGTTTTGTCGCCCACAGAAAGTAACGTGAAATTCAAACAAATAATTAACTTCTAATACAAAGACATGTTGCATAACATTGGAGAATGAAGTTGTGGTGCTATTAGAGCCATATTTAATATTTTGTATGACTTCCATGAGCTTGAAGGACTGCATCCATGCGGTTCAACAATGATTCATACAAGTTATTGAATAAATCATCAGGAAAGCAAAGAGTGCAGTCTTACATGCCTCCCAGAGTTCATCTAGATTCTTTGGTGTTGTCTTCCAAGCTTCCTCTTTCATCCTACCACAAACATGCTCAATAATGTTCATGTCTGGTGACTGGGCTGGCCAGTCCTTGAGCACCTAGATCTTCTTTGCCAGGAGGAGCTTTGTTGTAGAGATGGATGTATGAGATGGAGCACCATCCTGTTGCAGAATTTGACCCCTATGATTGGGAATGTAAAATGTAGCTAATACTTCTCAATATTTTAGGCTATTGATATTGCCTTCCACCTTGCAAGTGTTTTGCACCCCCCCAAACTGAATGTAACCCCAGACCATGATCTTTCCACCACCAAGCTTAACTGTTTTCTGGATCCATATGGGCTTCAGTAGGTCTCCTGCAGTATTTGCGGCAGTTGTGGTGTAATTTAACTGAAGATTCATCAGAGAAATCCACTTTCTGCCACTTTTCCAGCGTCCATCTGTTTAGCAGGCTGTGGGACTTGGCAAATGCCACACGTTTTTTTAATTGCCTTTTGTTTAGTGCTGGCTTCTAGGCACTGTTTCAACCATGGAGGACGTTTCGAGACAAAATCCTACAAACTGTTCTAGCTGACACAGGGACTTGAGGTGACCAGGCCTTTTGGAGCTCTGCTACAGAGGAATAGGCTTTGGATTTTCTAACCACCAAATGTTGCTCCTTTGCAGTTGTCTTGCGGAGTCTGACCAGGCTTGTCAAAAACATCTCCAGTCTCTTCAAATCTTTTTTTAATTCTTTGTACTTGACGCTGAGACACATTAAAGTGGATCTGCAGTGGATCTGTTCTTCAGCCTCTTGACAATCAAGGCTTTGGTCGCAGGGTGGATTTTTTGGCATTTTTTTCAGAGGTCAAGTTGCAGTTCAAGTGAAGGTCTGGGGTGCAAGGTTTCTTTTTATACACACCCACTAATTAACCGGTCATTTAGTGATCACAAGTGAGGATGTAAACTAGGATTGAGTGCATTAAGTGAGAAGGCGACAAAACGTTTGTCTTGCCAAAATCTGACATTTCTGTGTTCATGAAATGATCAATATTTCAGCTTTGTGGCAACTTTATTTTCATAACCTAAACCAAATTTGGGAGGGTTTCAGCTATCAAAAGAGTAATTTATGAAACCAATGGATGAATTTAACCCCTTCAGCCCCTAGCCTGTTTTCACCTTAAAGACCCGGCCATTTTTTGCAACGCTTCAACGGATCCTGGCGATTCTGACATTGTTTTTTCATGACATATTGTACTTCATGTCAGTGGTAAATTTAGGCCGATATTTTTTGCGTTTATTTGTGAAAATTTCGCAATTTTCAAAATTTGAAATGTTATGCCCATAAATCTGAGAGATATCACACAAAATAGTTACTAAATAACATTTCCCACATGTCTACTTTACACCAGCGCAATTTTTGAAACAAATTCTTTTTTCGTTAGGAAGTTAGAAGGGTTCAAAATTCATCAGCAATTTCTCATTTTTCCAACAAAATTTACAAAAAAAAATCTTTGGGTACCACATCATATTTGGAGTGATCTAAGAAACCTAGGCAACAGAAAATACCCAAAAGTGACCCCATTCTAAAATCTGCACCCCTCACTGTGCTCAAAACCACATCCAAGAAGTTTATTAACCCTTTAGGAGCTTCACAGCAACCAAAGCAATGTAGAAGGAAAAAATGAAAATTTTACTTTTTTACACAAAAATGTTACTTTAGCCATAAAATTTAGCATTTTCACAAGGGTATCAGGAAAAAATGCACCATAAGATTAATTGTGCAATTTCAGCTGAATACACCGATATCTCATATGTGGTGGAAATCAATTGTTTGGGCGCACGGCAGGACTCGGAAGAGAAGGAGCATCATTTGATTTTTTTAAAGCAAAATTGTCTGGAATCATTAGCGGATGCGATGTTGCATTGGGAGACCCCCTGAGGTGCCTAAACAATGGAGCTCCCCCACAAGTGACCCCATTTTGGAAACTAGACCCCTCATGGAATTTATCTAGATTTTTAGTGAGCACTTTGAACCCCTGTAGGCTTCACAAAAGTTTATAATGTTCAGCCGTGAAAATATATATATTTTTTTTTACCACGAAATTGTTATTTTAAGCAAGTAGATTTTTTTTTCACAAGAGTATCAGGAACAAAATTCACCATAAAACGTATGGTGCAATTTCTCCTGAGTATGCAGATACCTCATATGTGGTGGAAATCAATTGTTTGGGCGCACAGCGAGGCTCAGAAGAGGAGCGCCATTTCACAGCAAAATTGGTTGGAATTATTAGCAGACGCCATGTTGCATTTGGAGACCCCCTGAGGCGCCTACACAATGGAGCTCCCCCACATGTGACCCCACTTTGGAAACTAGACCCTCCCTCATACAAAAAAATTAGTTTGGCAAAATAAAAAATATGGGCATCAGTAAAAAAAAAAAAAAATATGAGCGCCTACAACTGACACTAAGGCAAGTGCCACACATGAGAGCGATGCACAAATCTCGCATTCCATCATCTGGCACAGCCACATACTCCTGTCTGGAAGAGAGTGACCATGCCGGATGATGCGATGTGAGACTCGTGCATCGCTTTCATGTGTGGCACTGAGCTGACCCTTACAATATTCAGTAAAAAATACTATAGTTGACTTTACTACCGTATCATTTTATTAGCCCTAAACTAAGTTTATTTCTACTTCTTACTTAGTTTACTTAAATAACAAAAACAGGACGCACGCACGGATGTGCTGCAAAAAGGGGGAGGGACTAGGTGGGATGGAAAAAAAGCTGGATGGAGGATGGGAGAGTGCGCGGCGGAGGATAGGAGAGGGCAGTCAGCAGATCAGGGTGAGAGGGGGTGGAGAGGGGGCAGCGGCTGATGAGGGAGAGCAGGCAGCAGATCAGGGAGGGTGAGAGATGGGAGAGAGCGGGCAGCAGATCAGGGAGGGTGAGAGATGGTGGAGGGGGCAGCAGATCGGGGAAGGTGAGATGGGAGAGAGCGGGCAGCAGATCGGGGAGGGTGACAGATAGGAGAGAGTGGGTAGCAGATCGGGTAGGGTGACAGATGGGAGAGAGTGGGCAGCAGATCAGGAAGGTGAGATGATGGAGAGCGAGCAGCAGATCGGGAAGGTGAGATGGTGGAGAGCGGGCAGCAGATCGGGAAGGTGAGATGGTGGAGGGCGGGCAGCAGATTGGGAAGGTGAGATGGTGGAGAGCGGGCAGCAGATTGGGGAGGGTGAGATGGTGGAGAGCGAGCAGCACATCGGGGAGGTGAGATGGTGGAGAGCGGGCAGCAGATTGGGGAGGTGAGATGGTGGAGAGCGGGCAGCAGATCGGGAAGGTGAGATGGTGGAGAGCGGGCAGCAGATCGGGGAGGTGAGATGGTGGAGAGCGGGCAGCAGATCGGGAAGGTTAGATGGTGGAGAGTGGTCAGCAGATCGGGGAGGTGAGATGGTGGAGAGCGGGCAGATGATCGGGGAGGGTGAGAGAAGGTGGACCGGGCAGCAGATCGGGGAGGGTGGGAGATGGTGGAGGGGGCAGCAGATGAGGATAGGAGAGAATGAGCAGCAGCTCACGGAGGGGGCAACGGCTGATGGGGGAGAGCGGTGGCAAATGGAGGGGGCTGCAGAAGATAGAGGACATTGGCGGTGGATCGGCGGCAGTGGCAGGGGATCAGGGGCAGGGCGGCCGATTGGGGGGGCATAGGCTTACCAGGGCACTTGCAGGGATCACTCTCCTCAGCTGCCTTCCACGGACGGAGTGAAGCTGAGGAGAGTGGTCACCGGCCCCAGATCCACGGTGATTGGAGAGATTGGTCACAAGGCTGGTCTCTCCAATCAGAGCTGGGGGCGGGTGAAGCAGCGATCACCCAGCTCCAGCCAATAATCAGTGCTATAGCTGCATTGATCAGGGCTGGATTTCAATGTTTCAGCAATTTTCAATGGCTGAAACATTACAGTGGCTGTGATTGTCTGAGCGGCGTTCGTCAGCCAATCACAGCCTCCGTAGGTCCGAGGGGGAGACATCAGCCCTCCTGAGGTCAGGCAGAGGTCCCCTCCTCCCCGAATCTAAGGTTTGTGTGAACCGATCGCACTCGCCGGGGCTCCGGGGCCGCGATTTCGCCATGTTGTACTGGGTACGTCATGGGTCGTTAAGCACCATGTGACCATGACGTACCCAGTACGTCATGGGTCGATAAGGGGTTAAAGTCAGGTTATAAGCTTTTATTTACACAACATGGATAAGCGACAGAACTTCTGTTAGGGACTGTAGTTATGCTGAGAATAAATTACACACAGGTGGACTCAATCTACCAATTAGGAGCCTTCTAGAAGCAATTAATCACTCACTTTTTTAGAGTTATCAGACTACAGAACCTGTTCACTTCTCTCTTCTATACTTCTGCTGCACAACAGTTTTCTCTTGAAGTGTCCTGACTATTCTCCACTCCTCATAGGTAAAGATGGGTGACCTTGGGGAGATTAACATCCAACACCACGGAGACACCATCACGTGTTTCTCAATGCAGTGACA
This sequence comes from Anomaloglossus baeobatrachus, assembly GCF_048569485.1. NCBI lineage: Eukaryota > Metazoa > Chordata > Amphibia > Anura > Aromobatidae > Anomaloglossus > Anomaloglossus baeobatrachus. The sequence continues at coordinate 800,459,603 of NC_134353.1, read as the reverse complement.
CTAGAACAAGGCCCCCTGGAAAAATATGCAAAATAAGAATGCCGCGGAGACACCATCACATGTTTGTCAACGGGAAGGAACAACCTACTACTTCTACTAGGCATTGCTCCCACTAGCCAGTTTCCTACTCCACACTGATGAGGGGCAAATACCCCGAAACAGCTGTCTGTGGATGGATACCATGTTTTGGTATAGGCAGTTTCCTTGACTGGAGACTGCCCTTCCCGTGGTTGTTCCTTCCCGGTGAAAGACCTGGCTAGCTTCTTGGCAGCGTTGAGAACATGTGATGGTGTCTCCTTCGCATTCTTGTTTTGCATATTTTCCCAGGGGGCCTTGTTCTAATGTCACTGCATTGAAAAACACATGATGGTGTCTCCGTGGTGTTGGATGTTGATCTCCCCGAGGTCAACCATCTTTATCTATGTGGTCTTCTACTAGGCATTGCTCCCATTAGCCAGTTTCCTACTTCACACTGATGAGTGGCAAATACCCCAAAACAGCTGTCTGTGGATGGATACCATGTTTTGGTATAGGCGATTTCCTTGACTGGAGACTGCCCTTCCCGTGGTTGTTCCTTCCCAGTAAATGACCTGGCTAGTTTCTTGCCAGCATTGAAAAACATGTGATGGTGTCTCCACGGCATTCTTGTTTTGTATATTCTCCACTCCTGACAGTCTTTTCTGGACTGGATGGCATCTGTAGTGGGACTCCTTTCAGGATACATACACTAAACGTTCTGAGCATTGCTCCTTCTTCTTAGCAGCGACACAAACAGAAACTTCTTTCCCTTTGCAGAGGCAAGCACACACCCCCTGTTCCCAATATCCCCTGGGTCACTACTAGAGTTGAGCGCGGTTCGTGGTTCTCCAGTTCTAGGCTCGAGTGATTTTGGGGCATGTTCTAGATCGAACTAGAACTCGAGCTTTTTTGCAAAAGCTTGATAGTTCTAGAAACGTTCGAGAACGGTTCTAGCAGCAAAAAACCAGCTAAATCCTAGCTTGGTTTCTGCTGTAATAGTGTAAGTCACTCTGTGAATCACACTATTATGACATTTCTGTGTATAGTGTGCGTGAACAGCGCCTTCAGATCACTGCTGTTTCTATAATGGCGATCGCCATTTTTTTTTTTTTTCTTGTCTTCCTTCCCTAAGTGCGCGCATGTAGTGGGGCGGGCCAGCATGTCAGCCAATCCCAGACACACACACAGCTAAGTGGACTTTTAGCCAGAGAAGCAACGGCATGTGTGATAGGATGTCCATGTCACATGTCCCTGCATTATAAAAACGGACATTTTCCTCCAGGACGCCATTATCTGCCTTCTGCGTCTTTGGTGTCAGACATCACTGTCGCAGCTCCGTCCTCCTGAGTCCTATCGCCGATACAGCTGTATGCGCTGCATACACAGCGTTAGACAGCTTAGGGAGAGCACATTCTAGCAGTCCTTTTAAGGGCTCAAACCGGCAGGGTCAGAGAGCCATAGGTGACAGGTCCTGAAAACAGCAACAGCGTCTGTGTAGCCAAGGTCAGGGAATTCCTCCCTGCATTTCACCATTAGGAGGGAATAGAAAGGCAGGCTTCCATTCCTCTACCCAGAGCCCCACAATCCTGCCACTGTACCCTCCTGTCCTCTGCACACTCCAACTCATTATAACTAAGCCATTATACTAGCAAACACTCAGTGTACCTAGTGGCATCCTAAACGTGGCTATTGGACTTTGCTATAGTCCCACTAGTGCAAAGACATTTGCAGAGCACGTCTGCCTGCATTGCACACTCCAACTTTTTTAAACTAAGCCATTTTACTAGCAAACACTCAGTGTACCTAGTGGCATCCTAAACGTGGCTATTGTACTTTGCTATAGTCCCACTAGTGCAAAGACATTTGCAGAGCACGTCTGCCTGCATTGCACACTCCAACTTTTTTAAACTAAGCCATTATACTAGCAAACACTCAGTGTACCTAGTGGCATCCTAAACGTGGCTATTGTACTTTTGTCTATTCACACTATTGTAAACATATTTGCAGCACGTCTGCCTGCATTGCATACTCCAACTCATTATAACTAAGCCATTATACTAGCAAACACTCAGTGTACCTAGTGGCATCCTAAACGTGGCTATTGGACTTTTGTCTATTCACACTATTGTAAAGATATTTGCAGCACGTCTGCCTGCATTGCACACTCCACCTTTTTTTAACTCAGCCATTATACTAGCAAACACTCAGTGTACCTAGTGGCATCCTAAACGTGGCTATTGGACTTTGCTATAGTCCCACTAGTGCAAAGACATTTGCAGAGCACGTCTGCCTGCATTGCACACTCCAACTTTTTTAAACTAAGCCATTATACTAGCAAACAGTCAGTGTACCTAGTGGCATCCTAAACGTGGCTATTGTACTTTTGTCTATTCACACTATTGTAAAGATATTTGCAGCACGTCTGCCTGCATTGCACACTCAAACTTTTTTAAACTAAGCCATTATACTAGCAAACACTCAGTGTACCTAGTGGCATCCTAAACATGGCTATTGTACTTTTGTCTATTCACACTATTGTAAACATATTTGCAGCACGTCTGCCTGCATTGCACACTCAAACTTTTTCAAACTAAGCCATTATACTAGCAAACACTCAGTGTACCTAGTGGCATCCTAAACGTGGCTATTGTACTTTTGTCTATTCACACTATTGTAAACATATTTGCAGCACGTCTGCCTGCATTGCACACTCAAACTTTTTTAAACTAAGCCATTATACTAGCAAACACTCAGTGTACCTAGTGGCATCCTAAACGTGGCTATTGTACTTTTGTCTATTCACACTATTGTAAACATATTTGCAGCACGTCTGCCTGCATTGCACACTCAAACTTTTTTAAACTAAGCCATTATACTAGCAAACACTCAGTGTACCTAGTGGCATCCTAAACGTGGCTATTGTACTTTTGTCTATTCACACTATTGTAAACATATTTGCAGCACGTCTGCCTGCATTGCACACTCAAACTTTTTTAAACTAAGCCATTATACTAGCAAACAGTCAGTGTACCTAGTGGCATCCTAAACGTGGCTATTGTACTTTTGTCTATTCACACTATTGTAAAGATATTTGCAGCACGTCTGCCTGCATTGCACACTCAAACTTTTTTAAACTAAGCCATTATACTAGCAAACACTCAGTGTACCTAGTGGCATCCTAAACGTGGCTATTGGACTTTGCTATAGTCCCACTAGTGCAAAGACATTTGCAGAGCACGTCTGCCTGCATTGCACACTCCAACTTTTTTAAACTAAGCCATTATACTAGCAAACAGTCAGTGTACCTAGTGGCATCCTAAACGTGGCTATTGGACTTTTGTCTATTCACACTATTGTAAAGATATTTGCAGCACGTCTGCCTGCATTGCACACTCCACCTTTTTTTAACTCAGCCATTATACTAGCAAACACTCAGTGTACCTAGTGGCATCCTAAACGTGGCTATTGGACTTTGCTATAGTCCCACTAGTGCAAAGACATTTGCAGAGCACGTCTGCCTGCATTGCACACTCCAACTTTTTTAAACTAAGCCATTATACTAGCAAACAGTCAGTGTACCTAGTGGCATCCTAAACGTGGCTATTGTACTTTTGTCTATTCACACTATTGTAAAGATATGTGCAGCACGTCTGCCTGCATTGCACACTCCACCTTTTTTTAACTCAGCCATTATACTAGCAAACACTCAGTGTACCTAGTGGCATCCTAAACGTGGCTATTGGACTTTGCTATAGTCCCACTAGTGCAAAGACATTTGCAGAGCACGTCTGCCTGCATTGCACACTCCAACTTTTTTAAACTAAGCCATTATACTAGCAAACAGTCAGTGTACCTAGTGGCATCCTAAACGTGGCTATTGGACTTTTGTCTATTCACACTATTGTAAAGATATTTGCAGCACGTCTGCCTGCATTGCACACTCCACCTTTTTTTAACTCAGCCATTATACTAGCAAACACTCAGTGTACCTAGTGGCATCCTAAACGTGGCTATTGGGCTTTGCTATAGTCCCACTAGTGCAAAGACATTTGCAGAGCACGTCTGCCTGCATTGCACACTCCAACTTTTTTAAACTAAACCATTATACTAGCAAACAGTCAGTGTACCTAGTGGCATCCTAAACGTGGCTATTGGACTTTTGTCTATTCACACTATTGTAAAGATATTTGCAGCACGTCTGCCTGCATTGCACACTCAAACTTTTTTAAACTAAGCCATTATACTAGCAAACACTCAGTGTACCTAGTGGCATCCTAAACGTGGCTATTGTACTTTTGTCTATTCACACTATTGTAAACATATTTGCAGCACGTCTGCCTGCATTGCACACTCAAACTTTTTCAAACTAAGCCATTATACTAGCAAACACTCAGTGTACCTAGTGGCATCCTAAACGTGGCTATTGTACTTTTGTCTATTCACACTATTGTAAACATATTTGCAGCACGTCTGCCTGCATTGCACACTCCAACTTTTTTAAACTAAGCCATTATACTAGCAAACACTCAGTGTACCTAGTGGCATCCTAAACGTGGCTATTGGACTTTTGTCTATTCACACTATTGTAAAGATATTTGCAGCACGTCTGCCTGCATTGCACACTCCACCTTTTTTAAACTAAGCCATTATACTAGCAAACAGTCAGTGTACCTAGTGGCATCCTAAACGTGGCTATTGTACTTTTGTCTATTCACACTATTGTAAAGATATTTGCAGCACGTCTGCCTGCATTGCACACTCAAACTTTTTTAAACTAAGCCATTATACTAGCAAACACTCAGTGTACCTAGTGGCATCCTAAACATGGCTATTGTACTTTTGTCTATTCACACTATTGTAAACATATTTGCAGCACGTCTGCCTGCATTGCACACTCAAACTTTTTCAAACTAAGCCATTATACTAGCAAACACTCAGTGTACCTAGTGGCATCCTAAACGTGGCTATTGTACTTTTGTCTATTCACACTATTGTAAACATATTTGCAGCACGTCTGCCTGCATTGCACACTCAAACTTTTTTAAACTAAGCCATTATACTAGCAAACACTCAGTGTACCTAGTGGCATCCTAAACGTGGCTATTGTACTTTTGTCTATTCACACTATTGTAAACATATTTGCAGCACGTCTGCCTGCATTGCACACTCAAACTTTTTTAAACTAAGCCATTATACTAGCAAACACTCAGTGTACCTAGTGGCATCCTAAACGTGGCTATTGTACTTTTGTCTATTCACACTATTGTAAACATATTTGCAGCACGTCTGCCTGCATTGCACACTCAAACTTTTTTAAACTAAGCCATTATACTAGCAAACACTCAGTGTACCTAGTGGCATCCTAAACGTGGCTATTGTACTTTTGTCTATTCACACTATTGTAAACATATTTGCAGCATGTCTGCCTGCATTGCACACTCCAACTTTTTTAAACTAAGCCATTATACTAGCAAACAGTCAGTGTACCTAGTGGCATCCTAAACGTGGCTATTGTACTTTTGTCTATTCACACTATTGTAAAGATATTTGCAGCACGTCTGCCTGCATTGCACACTCAAACTTTTTTAAACTAAGCCATTATACTAGCAAACACTCAGTGTACCTAGTGGCATCCTAAACGTGGCTATTGGACTTTGCTATAGTCCCACTAGTGCAAAGACATTTGCAGAGCACGTCTGCCTGCATTGCACACTCCAACTTTTTTAAACTAAGCCATTATACTAGCAAACAGTCAGTGTACCTAGTGGCATCCTAAACGTGGCTATTGGACTTTTGTCTATTCACACTATTGTAAAGATATTTGCAGCACGTCTGCCTGCATTGCACACTCCACCTTTTTTTAACTCAGCCATTATACTAGCAAACACTCAGTGTACCTAGTGGCATCCTAAACGTGGCTATTGGACTTTGCTATAGTCCCACTAGTGCAAAGACATTTGCAGAGCACGTCTGCCTGCATTGCACACTCCAACTTTTTTAAACTAAACCATTATACTAGCAAACAGTCAGTGTACCTAGTGGCATCCTAAACGTGGCTATTGGACTTTTGTCTATTCACACTATTGTAAAGATATTTGCAGCACGTCTGCCTGCATTGCACACTCAAACTTTTTTAAACTAAGCCATTATACTAGCAAACACTCAGTGTACCTAGTGGCATCCTAAACGTGGCTATTGTACTTTTGTCTATTCACACTATTGTAAACATATTTGCAGCACGTCTGCCTGCATTGCACACTCAAACTTTTTCAAACTAAGCCATTATACTAGCAAACACTCAGTGTACCTAGTGGCATCCTAAACGTGGCTATTGTACTTTTGTCTATTCACACTATTGTAAACATATTTGCAGCACGTCTGCCTGCATTGCACACTCAAACTTTTTTAAACTAAGCCATTATACTAGCAAACACTCAGTGTACCTAGTGGCATCCTAAACGTGGCTATTGTACTTTTGTCTATTCACACTATTGTAAACATATTTGCAGCACGTCTGCCTGCATTGCACACTCAAACTTTTTTAAACTAAGCCATTATACTAGCAAACACTCAGTGTACCTAGTGGCATCCTAAACGTGGCTATTGTACTTTTGTCTATTCACACTATTGTAAACATATTTGCAGCACGTCTGCCTGCATTGCACACTCAAACTTTTTTAAACTAAGCCATTATACTAGCAAACACTCAGTGTACCTAGTGGCATCCTAAACGTGGCTATTGTACTTTTGTCTATTCACACTATTGTAAACATATTTGCAGCACGTCTGCCTGCATTGCACACTCAAACTTTTTAAAACTAAGCCATTATACTAGCAAACACTCAGTGTACCTAGTGGCATCCTAAACGTGGCTATTGGACTTTGCTATAGTCCCACTAGTGCAAAGACATTTGCAGAGCACGTCTGCCTGCATTGCACACTCCAACTTTTTTAAACTAAGCCATTATACTAGCAAACAGTCAGTGTACCTAGTGGCATCCTAAACGTGGCTATTGGACTTTTGTCTATTCACACTATTGTAAAGATATTTGCAGCACGTCTGCCTGCATTGCACACTCCACCTTTTTTTAACTCAGCCATTATACTAGCAAACACTCAGTGTACCTAGTGGCATCCTAAACGTGGCTATTGGACTTTGCTATAGTCCCACTAGTGCAAAGACATTTGCAGAGCACGTCTGCCTGCATTGCACACTCCAACTTTTTTAAACTAAGCCATTATACTAGCAAACAGTCAGTGTACCTAGTGGCATCCTAAACGTGGCTATTGGACTTTTGTCTATTCACACTATTGTAAAGATATTTGCAGCACGTCTGCCTGCATTGCACACGCCACCTTTTTTTAACTCAGCCATTATACTAGCAAACACTCAGTGTACCTAGTGGCATCCTAAACGTGGCTATTGGACTTTGCTATAGTCCCACTAGTGCAAAGACATTTGCAGAGCACGTCTGCCTGCATTGCACACTCCAACTTTTTTAAACTAAGCCATTATACTAGCAAACAGTCAGTGTACCTAGTGGCATCCTAAACGTGGCTATTGGACTTTTGTCTATTCACACTATTGTAAAGATATTTGCAGCACGTCTGCCTGCATTGCACACTCCACCTTTTTTTAACTCAGCCATTATACTAGCAAACACTCAGTGTACCTAGTGGCATCCTAAACGTGGCTATTGGACTTTGCTATAGTCCCACTAGTGCAAAGACATTTGCAGAGCACGTCTGCCTGCATTGCACACTCCAACTTTTTTAAACTAAGCCATTATACTAGCAAACAGTCAGTGTACCTAGTGGCATCCTAAACGTGGCTATTGGACTTTTGTCTATTCACACTATTGTAAAGATATTTGCAGCACGTCTGCCTGCATTGCACACTCCACCTTTTTTTTAACTCAGCCATTATACTAGCAAACACTCAGTGTACCTAGTGGCATCCTAAACGTGGCTATTGTACTTTGCTATAGTCCCACTAGTGCAAAGACATTTGCAGAGCACGTCTGCCTGCATTGCACACTCCAACTTTTTTAAACTAAGCCATTATACTAGCAAACAGTCAGTGTACCTAGTGGCATCCTAAACGTGGCTATTGGACTTTTGTCTATTCACACTATTGTAAAGATATTTGCAGCACGTCTGCCTGCATTGCACACTCCACCTTTTTTTAACTCAGCCATTATACTAGCAAACACTCAGTGTACCTAGTGGCATCCTAAACGTGGCTATTGGACTTTGCTATAGTCCCACTAGTGCAAAGACATTTGCAGAGCACGTCTGCCTGCATTGCACACTCCAACTTTTTTAAACTAAACCATTATACTAGCAAACAGTCAGTGTACCTAGTGGCATCCTAAACGTGGCTATTGGACTTTTGTCTATTCACACTATTGTAAAGATATTTGCAGCACGTCTGCCTGCATTGCACACTCAAACTTTTTTAAACTAAGCCATTATACTAGCAAACACTCAGTGTACCTAGTGGCATCCTAAACGTGGCTATTGTACTTTTGTCTATTCACACTATTGTAAACATATTTGCAGCACGTCTGCCTGCATTGCACACTCAAACTTTTTCAAACTAAGCCATTATACTAGCAAACACTCAGTGTACCTAGTGGCATCCTAAACGTGGCTATTGTACTTTTGTCTATTCACACTATTGTAAACATATTTGCAGCACGTCTGCCTGCATTGCACACTCAAACTTTTTTAAACTAAGCCATTATACTAGCAAACACTCAGTGTACCTAGTGGCATCCTAAACGTGGCTATTGTACTTTTGTCTATTCACACTATTGTAAACATATTTGCAGCACGTCTGCCTGCATTGCACACTCAAACTTTTTTAAACTAAGCCATTATACTAGCAAACACTCAGTGTACCTAGTGGCATCCTAAACGTGGCTATTGTACTTTTGTCTATTCACACTATTGTAAACATATTTGCAGCACGTCTGCCTGCATTGCACACTCAAACTTTTTTAAACTAAGCCATTATACTAGCAAACACTCAGTGTACCTAGTGGCATCCTAAACGTGGCTATTGTACTTTTGTCTATTCACACTATTGTAAAGATATTTGCAGCACGTCTGCCTGCATTGAACACTCCACCTTTTTTTAACTCAGCCATTATACTAGCAAACACTCAGTGTACCTAGTGGCATCCTAAACGTGGCTATTGGACTTTGCTATAGTCCCACTAGTGCAAAGACATTTGCAGAGCACGTCTGCCTGCATTGCACACTCCAACTTTTTTAAACTAAGCCATTATACTAGCAAACAGTCAGTGTACCTAGTGGCATCCTAAACGTGGCTATTGGACTTTTGTCTATTCACACTATTGTAAAGATATTTGCAGCACGTCTGCCTGCATTGCACACTCCACCTTTTTTTAACTCAGCCATTATACTAGCAAACACTCAGTGTACCTAGTGGCATCCTAAACGTGGCTATTGGACTTTGCTATAGTCCCACTAGTGCAAAGACATTTGCAGAGCACGTCTGCCTGCATTGCACACTCCAACTTTTTTAAACTAAGCCATTATACTAGCAAACAGTCAGTGTACCTAGTGGCATCCTAAACGTGGCTATTGGACTTTTGTCTATTCACACTATTGTAAAGATATTTGCAGCACGTCTGCCTGCATTGCACACTCCACCTTTTTTTAACTCAGCCATTATACTAGCAAACACTCAGTGTACCTAGTGGCATCCTAAACGTGGCTATTGTACTTTGCTATAGTCCCACTAGTGCAAAGACATTTGCAGAGCACGTCTGCCTGCATTGCACACTCCAACTTTTTTAAACTAAGCCATTATACTAGCAAACAGTCAGTGTACCTAGTGGCATCCTAAACGTGGCTATTGGACTTTTGTCTATTCACACTATTGTAAAGATATTTGCAGCACGTCTGCCTGCATTGCACACTCCACCTTTTTTTAACTCAGCCATTATACTAGCAAACACTCAGTGTACCTAGTGGCATCCTAAACATGGCTATTGGACTTTGCTATAGTCCCACTAGTGCAAAGACATTTGCAGAGCACGTCTGCCTGCATTGCACACTCCAACTTTTTTAAACTAAGCCATTTTACTAGCAAACACTCAGTGTACCTAGTGGCATCCTAAACGTGGCTATTGTACTTTGCTATAGTCCCACTAGTGCAAAGACATTTGCAGAGCACGTCTGCCTGCATTGCACACTCCAACTTTTTTAAACTAAGCCATTATACTAGCAAACACCCAGTGTACCTAGTGGCATCCTAAACGTGGCTATTGTACTTTTGTCTATTCACACTATTGTAAACATATTTGCAGCACGTCTGCCTGCATTGCACACTCCAACTCATTATAACTAAGCCATTATACTAGCAAACAGTCAGTGTACCTAGTGGCATCCTAAACGTGGCTATTGGACTTTTGTCTATTCACACTATTGTAAAGATATTTGCAGCACGTCTGCCTGCATTGCACACTCCACCTTTTTTTAACTCAGCCATTATACTAGCAAACACTCAGTGTACCTAGTGGCATCCTAAACGTGGCTATTGTACTTTTGTCTATTCACACTATTGTAAACATATTTGCAGCACGTCTGCCTGCATTGCACACTCAAACTTTTTTAAACTAAGCCATTATACTAGCAAACAGTCAGTGTACCTAGTGGCATCCTAAACGTGGCTATTGTACTTTTGTCTATTCACACTATTGTAAACATATTTGCAGCACGTCTGCCTGCATTGCACACTCAAACTTTTTTAAACTAAGCCATTATACTAGCAGACAGTCAGTGTACCTAGTGGCATCCTAAACGTGGCTATTGGACTTTTGTCTATTCACACTACTGCAAATCTATGTGCAGCACCTCTGCATGACACCCTCCTGCTCTGTTTTTAATAAGCTATAATGATAGCACAAAATACTGCCATTTAGTGGCATCATAGAACTGGCTGTTGTATTCCATTAGTGCCCCACTGGTGACAAGCTATTTCTAGCACCTCTACATGACACCCTCATGCACATTTTGCTACGCTAATGTTATAGCAAACTCATGGAATTCATTGCTGCATTTCATAATTCGGAGGGATAGAAAGTCAGGCTTCCTTTAGCTTTTCCTTCTGTTCATAGACAGCATCTCCAAGAGCAATTTCCCCTCCACGTCTAAGTGTGGAGAGGCAGCTAGTGCGCATGCGTGTGCCGATGTACCCCAGCTGCAGCATAATTACAGTGTTTCGCGTAGTGAGTATGCTCAGCCTGACTGTGCCATTCCTGACGCTAAGTCTTCTTTTCGGGATACAGCGCATGCTCCCACACTAAGTGTGAAAAGCCTCTTTGCACAGGTGCTTGCATTCCGTGCCGGGTCTAAGTCCTGTTTTGTGCCTAGACACCATGCTAAAGCTGATAGTCTTTTTTCAGAGACTGTATTTCATGCTACTGAGCATGCTCAGGCACTTCCTGCATCAGAGACTAGGTCCGGTAATGAACTCTTTGGCCCTGGCCCTGATGTGGGGGTCCCATATAGACCACAGGGCATCAGGTGTCCTCCCAAATGGCTTGCAGAGGCCCACACCTATGACTTGTCACCGCATTATTGATGGTCAGACGATGACTGGTGAGGTGTTTGGGTCATGGCAGCCATGAGGTCATCATTGAAGTTGCGGTTCCAAATAGGACGCTAGTTATGCCACTCATGACTTGTCACTCTACTTTTGTCTCCAGGAGGTGCATTGTGGTTCACCCTGGTTTGGGGCGGACCCAGGTTATAAAAGGGGCTGGAGCCAACAAGGAGGTGCGCAGTCTTCTATTATGCTCCGAAAGAGCACAACTCCATGTGTTGAACCCATTGCGGCTTTAGGCCAGAGGTAGGCAGGGATAGGGTGTCGATGCAGGCCACCACCACAGTTGGTAACGCAGAACGGTTAAGACCAGCTCCTGTCCTACCAGTCCTGCTTGTGCAGCCCAGTGGCCTGCTGCTGCTGATGCGCCTGCTGTCCACAGGTGTGCCCCTACGCACACGGTCAGCGTACTCAATGGCCCCTGTGTTGTTAACAGGGAGTTCCTGGGCTGGGCGGGCATGTGGACCCTGTGACGCTAACAGGGCTCACAGTCTCCAGATCCGAATGGCGTCTAACTCGGTTCAGGCTACTATTAGTTTCATAGCCACACAGCTCTGTATCCTCCACCAAACCTTCCAGTTGCCAACCTCTCCTTTTCCAACTGGGAGCACGGTGGACACTGACTGCTGAGGGGGATATATACCTTTCTCTTTCTTTTCTTATTAATTTTCGTTATATATCGGTCACAGATTATATACCACTTTATCCAAATCTGCCAGTCCCACTGTAACAGATGGTGTTTCTTCAGCAAATGTTACAGTTGCTTAACCACCAAATCCACGGACCAAAACTTTTTTCCCCTTTCCAACACACCTGTTCCCCTTTCCAACAGCATCTGTCCTTTTTCAACTCATTTTGGGATATGACCAAAAGTGCAACTGTGCAGGGACACCGTACTCAACGCCATCTCAGCACAGCAGCCATCCCTCGGTCCCTCCGATGTGGACAAGGAAAAGACCATTTCCTCCTATCCATGACAAAGCGTTGAGATTCACTCTGTGCAGCACTGGTGTTTAGTGGAAAAGTAGATGTAAGATTGCGTACCCCATTCTGCAGATACTCCTGTATACGTGCGTCCATTTCTATGGCAGGAATTAGTTCGCCAAATTTTGTCTTGTACCGGGGATCTAACAGTGTGGCAACCCAGTATTCAGGATTACTTCAAATTCATACAATCCGAGGGTCATGTAGGTAGTGCAGCAAGAAGGCGCTCATGTGTCTTGTGCATCCAGGAGGACCAAGTCCTTGGTGTGTTGGTGGCAGAGAGGTGAGAATCGTGCATCCTTCCTCTGCCCTCTCCCCACAACCTCGCACAACCGAAATGTCAGCAAGCTCTCACTCATCTGCTGAGTCTTCCATGCCCATCGCCAGTTCGTCCTCCATTTCTTCATGGGCTCCTGCACTTTCATCAACACTTTTTGCTGATACTATGCGCCCTTGTTAATCCCTCCCCCTCACCATGAATGCCGCATAGGTGCCGCTGACCATCTGGACCTCGTAGATCTTGTTATCCCTTCCGCATATGACTCCTCCTGTACTTCCTCCCCTTCCTCTTGTCCCAACACCTGACACCGAATAATAATTACAGTGTGCTCCATCATGTAGATGACCAGAATTGTCACGCTGAGAATGATATTGCCAGTGCTAAACATCTTCGTCGACATTTGTGAACTGTGTAGCAGGGTGCATAGGTCCTTGATCTGACACCACTCCAGCAGCGTGATCTGCACCACCTCTTGATCAAGTTATCCCAGGCTATATGTCATACCGTATTTCAGCAGGGCTCTGCGGTGCTGCCACACACGCTGCAACATGTGCAGATTCCAATTCCTGCGTGTCGGAACATCGCATTTCCGGCGTTTAACTGCCAGACCCTAAGACTTCCGGAGTGATGAAAGTTGTTGAGCTGCTGTGTGCGCACGATGGAAGTGAGCACATAGCGAGCGTGCCCGCTGCACAAGTCCATGTAGGCCGTGATGGTGTTTTAAAAATTGCTGGAGAATTCGGTTCAACACGTGAGCCATACAAGGCACGTGTGTCACATTGCCCTGACGATGGCCCGCAGCCAGGTTTGCATCATTGCCGCACACGGCTGTTAAGTCACCAACGGAGTCCGCTCCGTCAATTTGTACTCCGGTCGCCAGGTGACAACGTGTTCCTTTCATGAATAGTGCTGATGATGGGAGAGTAGTTGATGCCAGCGGCGCAGGTAGACGCAGGTTATGCTCACCCACTGGGCTGCATTACCTTGACAGATGCAGAATCTCTGTCTGAATGTAGCTGGTGGGTATCTCACAGATGAAATACCATCATTCAGCTACAACCAATGGGAAGACACCACACCCTTTTTTATGCCCATCCTGTCTGCAGACCACTGCCAGACATAGCTATGAACCTCTGGTTAATTTTACCCCCAGTTCAGTTTTATGATTTTGTGTGCTTGTTACCTGACTACTTTTCCTGCTTGCTGTTTATGTACCTTGTTGGCCGATCCGCATTTCACCTCTGCTTGTTTTCTGATTAAGTCCTGGCCGTCCCATTGTGTTCCTGTTCCTCAATTAATGTTTTGACCCTGCCTGACTACTATTCTCTGGAATAGCGGTGTGACTCACATTTCCCATACATTTCAAAGTAAAACTTTGACCGCCTGATGGCATTGAGCTCTGCTGCCAGCATAGTAAGGAGGTGTGTGGTAGTCCTTGTGCGCAGTTGCAAGGAAGGGTGGCCTGACCACACAGGGTTTGCGCCAAGGTGGAGGACCCACATGAGGTTGAAGAGGCAGAAGCAGTGTATTAACTTCTACATACAGAAGAAGGATTGAAACAACTCGTGGGGACGGCAAGACTTGTACAGCAGACCCTTCTCCATCTCTCACCATAGTTTGCCAGTGCCCAGTCAGTGACATGTAATGACCCTGTCTATGCTTACTGGTCCAAGTATCTGTGTTGAAATGCACCCTGTCGCACACAGATTTTCTCAAGGAAGTGCTGATGTTGTGTGCGACATGCTGGTGTAGCGCGGGCATGCTTTTCTTGGAGAAGCAGTGGTGATTGGGCATCTGGTACTGGGGCACAGCGACAGACATAAGGTCTCTAAAATCCTGTGTGTCCACTAGGCGGAAAGGCAAGATTTCGGTAGCCAACAGCTTACAGAGGGATAGAGTCAACCACTTAGCTTTGTCATGGGTCGCAGGAAGTGGCCTTTTATTTGACCACATCTGAGGGACAGAGATCTGGCTGCTGTCTGTAGACGGTGTTGAGTAGGGTGTCCCTGGAAAAATGCAGGTTTCTGAGGAAAGTGCAGGCGGAGACATGATGTTGCCTTCATCTTGCCTTCAGATCTGTTCATCTTGTATCATTTTTAAAAAACACAGCAAGCAAGGGTTACTCCAAGCGGAGTCTCCCTTTTTTCCAAAAATTGGGCACACAGACACCCCATCAGTGGCAGCACTTGTGCCCTAGTTGCAAACAGGATGTTTTGATTTGCATCAAGCACATTCAAAAATACGCCATAATTAACCGTCCCCAGCATGACACCGGGGTAGGTAGATAAAGTCTTTGCTGAACCATGACTTGGTCATCTTGGCTCCTTTTAAAAACAATGTAAGCAAGGGTTACTCCAAGCGGAGCCTCCCTTTTTTCCAAAAATTGTGCCCCACACACACCCACCCCTTCAGTGGCAGCACTTGTGCCATAGTTGTACACTTCACAGCTAGATTTGCATCAAGCACATTCCAAATCCACAAGCATTTACTCTCCCCAGGATGACACAGGGGTTGTAAATTCCTTCTGGATCCATGACTTGTTAATTTTGATGAACGTCAGTCTGTCCACATTGTCACTGGACAGACGCGTGCGCTTATCTGTCAGCACACACCCAGCAGCACTGAAGACACGTTCAGAGACAACGCTGGCAGCTGGACACGACAAAATCTCCAAGGCGTAACTGGATAGCTCTGGCCATTTTTCTAGATTTGAAGCCCAAAATGAGCAAGGCCCTATTTGCAAAGTCATGGCATCGATGTTCATTTGTAGATACTCCTGTATCATCCTCTCCAGCCGTTGACTATGTGTCAGACTTGTTGTCTCTGGTGGCCTTGCAAAGGAGGGTCTAAAAAAATTATGCAAAGATTCCATTAAATTGCTGTTACCAGCACCAGATACGGTCCTACTGGTACGTGTAGACTGTTGAAGATGACGAGACCGTCCCATGTTTGTCAAGTTAAAACTGGGAGATTCACTCCCTGCACCTGCACGGTTGTTTGGTGGAAAAGCGGATCTAAGATCGAGTAACAGCTTCTGCTGATACTCCAGCATAAGTGCGTCCCTTTCTATGGCTGGAATTATGTCACAAAATTTGGACTTGTACCGGGGATCTAATAGTGTGGCAAGCCAGTAGTCATCATCACTTCTAATTTTGACAATACGAGGGTCATGTTGGAGGTAGTGCAACAAGAAGGCACTCATGTGTCTTGCGCAGCCTTGCGGACCAAGTCCACGCTGTGTTTGTGGCATAGAGGTGCTAACCGTTCTTTCTTCCTCTGACATCTCCCCCCAACCTCTTTCAACTGAAATTTGAGCAAGGTCCCCCTCATCTGCTGAGTCTTCCATGTCCATGGACAGTTCGTCCTCCATATCTTCATGTCCTCCTGCACCTTCCTCAACATCTCGCCTGCTACCATGCGCCCTTGTTGATCCCTGTCCCCCATGGTCCCATGCCTGTCGCCTTGGTGATGATGAACGTCTGGACCTTGGTGATGTTGTTGTGTCTTGCGCATATGAATCCTCCTGTAGTTCATCCCCTTCCTGTTGTCCCACCCCCTGACTCCGAATAGTGTTTAGCGTGTGCTCCAGCATGTAAATGACTGGAATCGTCATGCTGATAATGGCATTGTCAGCGCTAAACATATTCGTCGCCATGTCGAAACTGTGCAGAAGGGTGCATAGGTCCTTGATCTGAGACCACTCTAGCAGTGTAATCTGCCCCACCTCTGCATCTCATTGGCCTAGGCTATACGTCATGACGTAATGCACCAGGGCTCGGTGGTGCTGTCTCTGTATCATGTGGAGAGTCGAATTCCAGCGTGTCGATACATCGCATTTCAGGTGATGAACCGGCAGGCTGAAAGACTTCTGGAGCAATGCAAGTCAAGTCAGCTGCGGCGTTTAAACCGCAGAAGTGAGCAGAGAGTGACCATGCCGTGTGCAGAAGCCCATCTAGGCCGTGATAGTGGGTTAAAATTGCTGGACAACAAGGTTAAACACGTGAGCCATACAAGGCACGTGTGCCAGCTTGCCCAGGCGAAGGGCCGCACCCAGGTTTGCAGCATTGTCGCACACGGCCTTACCAGGCTGCAGGTTGAGTGGAGACAACCATTTATTAAACTCGGACCGCAGAGCTGACCACAACTCCTCAGCTCTGTGACTCTTATTCCCAAGACATGTCAAGCTAAAGACCGCCTGATGCCGTTGCGCTCTGCTGCCAGCATAGTAATGAGGGTTGCGTGATTCCTTCTGCGCAGTGAGAACGCTGGTGGCCTGACCAGGCAGGCTTGGGGCGGAGGTGGAGGACCCAGATGAGGTGGAGGATGCAGAAGCAGTGGCAGAACTTGGACAGACAGAGGATTGACACACAAGTCGTGGGGACGGCAAGACTTGTGCAGCAGACCCTTCACCATCTATCACCATAGTTACCTAGTGGCCAGTCAGCGACATGTAACGTCCCTGTCCATGCTTACTGGTCCAAGTATCGGTGGTGAAATGCACCCGTTCACACACAGAGTTTCTCAAGGAAGCGGTGATGTTGTGTGCGACATGTTGGTGTAGCGCGGGCACACCTTTCTTAGAGAAGTAGTGGCGACTAGGCATCTGGTACTGGGGCACAGCGACAGACATAAGGTCTCTAAAATCCTGTGTGTCCACTAGGCGGAAAGGCAGCATTTCGGTAGCCAACAGCTTACAGAGGGATAGAGTCAACCTCTTAGCTTTGTCATGGGTCGCAGGAAGTGGCCTTTTATTTGACCACATCTGAGGGACAGAGATCTGGCTGCTGTGTGTAGACGGTGTTGAGTAGGGTGTCCCTGGAAAAATGCAGGTTTGTGAGGAAAGTGCAGGCGGAGACATGATGTTGCCTTCATCCAACGTTGGTGCTATCGATGTTTGAGAGAGCTGTACACAATCACTTGTTTCCCCTTCCAAACCAACTGACGACCTACCAAGCAAACTGCCTGTTGCGGTTACAGTGGTGGAAGTTGTGGGTGGAAAAACAGGTGTGACAGCTGTCCCCACAGTCCTAGAAGATGACGAGCGCGCGGATGCACTGGAAGGGGCAGGCGGTGGATGGTTGGCTCCGCTAGGCCGCATTGCAGCACGGTGAGCTTCCCACCAGGCCATATGATATTTATTCATGTGACGATTCATGGAAGAAGTTGTCAAACTGCTGAGGTTTTGACCTCTACTAAGATAACCATGCCAAATGTTACAGATCACATAATTTGGGCGATCTTTTTTTATGTCAAAAAAGGACCAGGCTAGGCAAGGCTTAGAGGCCATGCGACCTGTTGATCCACCCCGAATAATGCTCAGAGGCAGAGTGGTGGCTGAGGATGCAGTTGTAGACGTGCTACCAGTGCTCCGACTGTGTCCAGGAAGGCGCAAGGTTACTTCGTCGTCGGTTGCATCCTCCTCCACCGCTTCTGTTGACCTCCTCGAGTGTCTGACTGTGGGTTGACAGTAGGTGGGATCTAGAACTTCATCATAAATTGTTGTGTTTGCACTCCCCTCCCCCTCAGACCGAGCCTCTTCTTGCCCTGACCGAATATTTCAGTTGTCATCCCAATCGGGTATCTGCGTCTCATCTTCATCAGTATGTTCCTCATTGTCTATAACCACAGTTGTTGGAAAGGCAGCATTTTGGTAGACAACAGTTTGCAGATGATGAAAGTCAACCTCCAAGCCATGTCATGCCCTTCTAGAAGCATGTAAAACACAGCGAGGGGACTCCAACCACAGTCTCCCTCGTTTACACTAACTGGGCCACACACACCCCACTTGACTGGCATCGGTTGACCCCCCTTTTGAAAAAGAAAAAGATGCTTTGCATGAAGCACTCTCAAAAATACGCGTGCCTTTCCCGTCCCCTGGCTGACCCAGGGGAAGAAAAGTCCGCTGAGAGCCATGACTTGTTCATCTTGGTTCTTTTAGAGACACAGCGAGGGGACTCCAACCACAGTCTCCCTCGTTTACACTAACTGTGCCACTCACACCCCACTTGACTGGCATCAGTTGACCCAATTTTCAAGATGAAAAATATGCTTTGCATGAAGCACTCTCAAAAATACGCGTGCCTTTCCCGTCCCCTGTCTGACCCAGGGGAAGAAAAGTCCGCTGAGAGCCATGACTTGTTCATCTTGGTTCTTTTAGAAACACAGCGAGGGGACTCCAACCACAGTCTCCTTCGTTGCCACTAACTGGGCCACACACACCCCACTTGACTGGCATCGGTTGACCCCCCTTTTGAAAAAGAAAAAGATGCTTTGCATGAAGCACTCTCAAAAATACGCGTGCCTTTCCCGTCCCCTGGCTGACCCAGGGGAAGAAAAGTCCGCTGAGAGCCATGACTTGTTCATCTTGGTTCTTTTAGAGACACAGCGAGGGGACTCCAACCACAGTCTCCCTCGTTTACACTAACTGTGCCACACACACCCCACTTGACTGGCATCAGTTGACCCAATTTTCAAGATGAAAAATATGCTTTGCATGAAGCACTCTCAAAAATACGCGTGCCTTTCCCGTCCCCTGGCTGACCCAGGGGAAGAAAAGTCCGCTGAGAGCCATGACTTGTTCATCTTGGTTCTTTTAGAAACACAGCGAGGGGACTCCAACCACAGTCTCGTTCGTTGCCACTAACTGGGCCACACACACCCCACTTGACTGGCATCGGTTGACCCCCCTTTTGAAAAAGAAAAAGATGCTTTGCATGAAGCACTCTCAAAAATACGCGTGCCTTTCCCGTCCCCTGGCTGACCCAGGGGAAGAAAAGTCCGCTGAGAGCCATGACTTGTTCATCTTGGTTCTTTTAGAGACACAGCGAGGGGACTCCAACCACAGTCTCCCTCGTTTACACTAACTGTGCCACACACACCCCACTTGACTGGCATCAGTTGACCCAATTTTCAAGATGAAAAAGATGCTTTGCATGAAGCACTCTCAAAAATACGCGTGCCTTTCCCGTCCCCTGGCTGACCCAGGGGAAGAAAAGTCCGCTGAGAGCCATGACTTGTTCATCTTGGTTCTTTTAGAGACACAGCGAGGGGACTCCAACCACAGTCTCCCTCGTCTACACTAACTGTGCCACACACACCCCACTTGACTGGCATCAGTTGACCCAATTTTCAAGATGAAAAATATGCTTTGCATGAAGCACTCTCAAAAATACGCGTGCCTTTCCCGTCCCCTGGCTGACCCAGGGGAAGAAAAGTCCTCTGAGAGCCATGACTTGTTCATCTTGGTTCTTTTAGAAACACAGCGAGGGGACTCCAACCACAGTCTCCTTCGTTGCCACTAACTGGGCCACACACACCCCACTTGACTGGCATCGGTTGACCCCCCTTTTGAAAAAGAAAAAGATGCTTTGCATGAAGCACTCTCAAAAATACGCGTGCCTTTCCCATCCCCTGGCTGACCCAGGGGAAGAAAAGTCCTCTGAGAGCCATGTCCACATTGTCAGTGGACAGACATGTGTGCTTATCTGCCAGCAGACCCCCAGCAGCACTGAAGACAGGTTCCAAGAGAACGCTGGCTGCAGGACACGACAAGATCCCCAAGGCGTACGTGGCGAGCTCAGGCAATTTATCAAGATTGGAAGCCTAAAATGAGCAGGGCTCAAGTTGCACAATAATGGAATCGATGTTTCCTTGCATATACTCATATATCTGTGTGTCCTCCTCTTTTTCCTTGTCCAGCTCTTTTGTTTTCACATGAGTATATGTCCTTGTCACTTTCCCATGTGTTGTGAGTTGTTTGTCACCTTTTGGACACCTTTGAGGGTGTTTTCTAGGTGTTTTTCTGTGTTTGTGATTGCCTGCCATTGTTTCCTATGCAGTTCGAGTTCGGTTCGTCGAACGTTCGACGAGCCGAACTCGAACGGGACCTCCGTTCGGCGAACCGGCCTCGAGCCGAACCGGGACCGGTTCGCTCATCTCTAGTCACTACTGGATACTACCTGTCTCTTGCTGCAGGCTTAACTCCCCAGTTGCTGGATGATTTTAGATCATCTGTGAAGTTGTCACACTACACTCCCTGACAGAAGTTCTCTCGTTTATCCATGTTATGTAAATAAAAGCTTATAACCTGACTTTAAAATCATCCATTGGTTTCATAAATTACTCTTTTGAAAGCTGAAACCCTCCCAAATTTGGTTTAGGTTATGAAAATAAAGTTGCTGCAAAGCTGAAATATTGATCATTTAGTGAACACAGAAAGGTCAGATTTTGGCAAGACAAAAGTTTTGTCGCCTTGTCATATAATGTAGTTTATATCCTCACCTGTTTCTCACTAAATGATCGGTTAATTAGTGGGTGTGTATACAAAGAAACCCAGCACCCCAGACCTTCACTTGAACTGCAACTTGACCTCTGACAACATGCCAAAAATCTACCCTGCGACAAAAGCCTTGATTATCAAGAGGCTGAAGACCAGATCCACTGCAGAGGTGGCTGGCACCTTTAATGTGTCTCAGCATCAAGTACAAAGAATTAAAAAAAGATTTGAAGAAACTGGAGATGTTTTTGCAAGCCCAGGTCCGGCAGACCCCACAAGATAACTGCTCAGGAGGAATGTTTGTTGGTTAGAAAATCCAAAGCCAGGCCCTCTTCCACTGCAGCAGAGCTTCAGCAGGCCTGGTCACCTCAAGTCCCTGTATCAATTAGAACAGTTTGTAAGATTCTGTCTCGAAGCGGCCTCCATTGTTAAAAAACCGTGTGGCATTTGCCAAGTTCCACAGCCTGCTAAACCGATGGATGCTGGAAAAGTGGCAGAAGGTGGATTTCTCTGATGAATCTTCAGTTAAATTACACCACCGCTGCCGCAAATACTGCAGGAGACCTACTGAAGCCCATATGGATCCAGAAAACAGTTAAGCTTGGTGGTGGAAAGATCATGGTCTGGGGTTACATTCAGTTTGAGGGGGTGCAAAACACTTGCAAGGTGGAAGGCAATATCAATAGCCTAAAATATTGAGAAGTATTAGCTACATTTTACATTCCCAATCATAGGGGTCAAATTCTGCAGCAGGATGGTGCTCCATCTCATACATCCATCTCTACAACAAAGCTCCTCCTGGCAAAGAAGATCTAGGTGCTCAAGAACTGGCCAGCCCAGTCACCAGACATGAACATTATTTAGCATGTTTGTGGTAGGATGAAAGAGGAAGCTTGGAAGACAAAACCGAAGAATCTAGATGAACTCTGGGAGGCATGTAAGACTGCACTCTTTGCTTTCCTGATGATTTATTCAATAAATTGTATGAATCATTGTTGAACCGCATGGATGCAGTCCTTCAAGCTCATGGAAGTCATACAAAAAATTAAATATGGCTCTAATAGCACCACAACTTCATTCACCAATGTTATGCAACATGTCTTTGTATTAGAAGTTAATTATTTGTTTGAATTTCACGTTACTTTCTGTGGGCGACAAAACCTTTGTCTTGCCAAAATCTGAAATTTCTGGGTTCATTAAATGAGCAATATTTCAGCTTTGCAGCAACTTTATTTTCATAACCTAAACCAAATTTGGGAGGGTTTCAGCTTTCAAATGAGTAATTAATAAAACCAATGGATGAATTTAAAGTCAGGTTTTAAGCTTTTATTTACATAACATGGATAAGCGACAGGACTTCTGTCTGGGATTGTATGATCAATCTTTTGATCAAACTGATACAATATTGAAACTGATTGTAATGAAGTCGGCTATGTTAGAAATTTTCAGCCAACCAATAATCATTCTGTGAAAGACCTTTTGCCATTCTATGCCGGCTGTTACTCGCAGTGTGTAATTGGACATTTATAGCCTCTTTAAATGGGCTGTCCGGTCTGAAATGACAAGTCTGCAGTCACTCTCTGTGTCACTCAATGTAACTGCGGACTTGTCAGTCCTCACAAGGCAGGCACTGCGCACTGTGAGGATTCTTTTATGTCAGAGCCGGGAATGCTGTGACGTGGCTGTGAAATTATATATATATATATATATATATATATATATATATATATATGCTCCCAGCCAGAATCTAATTAGATTGGCACAGTTAGGCCTGTGCACATCTAGTTGGATTCTTTGCGGAAATACATACTGAATATCTCATACTCGTGGCCACGTGACCGCTTTTCCCGACTCTAACACCAGAGGATCCTCACAGTTCACAGTTATTCATGAGACAAACCTTGATTCAAATGTTGTTCAATCATGAACCAAGCTTTATCGTAGGTATATGGCCTCTTTACGAAACACTGTGAATATTGGTCAATGTTAATGGTTGATCATTAATTTAATGAACTCAAAGAAAGTCATTGACACTCAAGCCCTGAGAAATGACTAGCTTGTGAATTATACATTTTCAGAGCAGCATATAGACAAACACTAATGTTGGCATTTTAACTGTTACAAAAAAAGGCATAGTAGGAGTTGAAAATGTATTTAATAAAATATAATGAATGCTTAGTACAAAACATGGTAGGATGAGTAACACATAGCGTCCTGGGGTTTTCTGCTTCATTTTTTTATGTGCTGTTCATAAATTTGCTCTGAATTCCTGGGTAGTAAATGTAATGAGTCCTGCTATGTGTGGAGTCATTTAGGTTTCAATTAGAAAACAGCAAGTGCTTTCTTATTTCTGTTTGCTAAATTGATAGACTAATAATCTTTGTGCAAGCATACATTCCTCCTAAATCTCTTTGTCCTGCTAATAAAACTCAGACTGGGGCTTGAAAGGATTGTTCGACATTAGGCTAGAAGGTTGCAGTCACTCTATGTTACTGTAGACTTGTGAATCCTCATATCGCGTGTACTGCATGCTGTCAAGATTCCCTAGTGCGGACTCTGAGAGCAGGCAGTCATGTAAGTCCTTGGCTCCATTTGCGTATCACTTCTGGTATGAGAGCATCAGAAGCGATATGCTGAAGACCCTCTGCTGCGAGCATGAGCCAAGTGTCATGCAACTGTGATCCCATCTTGCGATTGGATCACAGATACGGAGAAGAGGGAGGGAGCACTTACTTCCTCTCCTTCCCGGCCGGTCTCTGCGTACATCGCACTGCGATCAGATGACATGCGAGGGCAATGTTTCACACGCGCCCATAAAGTTGTATGGCTTTATGTGAGCCGAGATACTGCCAAACGTAGCATGGTGCCATTCTTTTCTCATGCCGATATCACATGAGAAAAGAATTGCAGATGGACACTGTCCCATAGTTTTACACCGAAGCAACTGCAATCCAGTGTTTATTGGATTACACTCGTCCATGTAAAATGCAAGTTTGTGATTTGCATACTTCCAGACACATTCCGGCTAGATTGTCCCTGATCTCTCTCAATGCACTTGCATTCAGCAAGGCCGTGCCCATCTAGTCGGCATGTGACCACATGTATAAAAATCACATATTTGCGGTCAAATGCCCATTGCTTCTGGTGCCGACACTGGAAAATCCTCACAGTGCGCAGTGCACACAGTGTGGGGATTCACAAGTCTGCAGTTACATAGGCTACAAGTCTGCAGTCACATAGGCTACAAGTCTGCAGTCACTCTAAAACCAAACAACCCCTTTAATGGGAACTCAAAGTTAAAAGTCTAATTCACAGGAAAGATGTTTTAAAGAAAAATAAGTCAAATAGAAATGTTTTGTGGAAAAGATGCTGTAAAACAATAATTACACACAACGTAGTAATTTTGTATTTAGAAGTGTATGGGTAGGGGGGGTCTAAGGGGTGGGCAGACCCCTTACAAAGGAAGCATAGTTTACCCGAAATGCTGTTATTAATAAAAATGTTTTTATTATTATTGTATTGTGTTAGTGGGTCCCCCTAGTGACGGATGTCACCACAGTGGAGAGGAGGAGCCGGCAGAAGCAAGGGGAGGGAGGAGTAGTGTTAGAAAAAGTGCGAGGAAGAAGGCAGTGTGTGTCCGGGACGGGAGAAGGAGAGCAGAGCCGGGGCAGAGTGTGGGAGCTGGAAGAATTGGGAAGCCGGAGAGGACAGGAGAGGACGGTATCTCGAGAGCGAAGCAGACTGGTGTGGGTCCGGTTTGTGGGTAGCCATAGTGGGAGCCGGGTGAAGAAGAGTAGCCGGGCACATCCCCACTGGAGAGAACGTCAGGGCAGGCTTTTCCCCCAGCTAAGGAAAAACAACGTGAAGTCATCTGCAACTGCCGGTTTATTTTTGTGAAAATAAAGAATGTCTTTTATTTGCAACAAAGCATGCCTGGAGAGTGTTTATACGTCGGACGACATCTGCACCACCACACTCTGCCCCACCAAGACATCTCCTGTCCCCAAAGTGATGGCGGGGCCAGGGGTAAGCCTGATAGCAAGTGCCACGACTACAACCTTGGAGGCACCCCTGGCACCCCGTTACATGTGGCGTAGTCGGCAGGATACGGATTATCTGCAGGGGGTCCCGATCCAAGAAGATGGAGACCAAGTGGTGCCTAAGGCGTTGGACCAGGCACAAGACGGCGGGAAGATGGCCGCCGTCTTCACGAGTACAGCGAGCGCGCGAAGAATTGGCGCCAAACGAAAGACCCTGAGTTGGCCGGCGAAGAAAAAGAAGTACAGAGTACGCCGTCCAAAGAGGGGAGGTGCTGGCCCTAAGATGTTACTGAAAACATGTGGAGAGGGTGGCAGTACAGAGAAAAAGAAGAGTCACCTATGCTGGGTCGATTTGATGTGCGAGACTGGGGGTGGAGTGTATCCAAGAGCGGGAAAAGAAGGCCCGCCTCCACCTTCTCCAGCATCTCCACTGTCCCCGGCGCCATTGCAAGAAACGCCAACCCACACAGTAGTTCCGGCCCCGGAAGAGCAACATGCCCGGGAGCTAGAAGAAGACGAGTGGGGATTCTTTTGGGAGCCGGTGAAGCCGACGCCCCTGACTCAGCGAAAGTCCCCATCGCCTGAACCCGATCCGGTGCAGGAGAGGTTACTGGCCGAGACCGTGGCCCGCGAAATGATGGCCGGTCCCCTTAGCGACGAGTTTGAACGGCAGTGCACCGTTGGCACCGTAGTCAAATTTAACCAGAAGGAGGGCTATGGATTCATTGAGGATGAAGAGACCGGAGACCATTTTTTCTATAACCGGGTTAACCTGGACACTGAGGGCTTACCACAACGCCTTCATACGCTGTACCCGGGAGAAAAGGTGAAGTTCCGGAGAGAAGTGGGATGCCGGGGCCTATTTGCTGTAGGAGTGACCCGGATACCCACTACACAAGAGGCTGCACAGTGGCAGCAAGAAATCGAATGGGAAGAGTGCCAATACCGGAGGCGTATCCAGCAGAGACCGGTGCTGGCTGAGATTTCCCGGCCGAGAAACACGCTGGCGGTATCGCCAGAAGTCATGACAGGACCGAGTGCTGACCCAGAGAAGGGGACACCGGCGGTGTTGGCAATTCACCAGAGTCTGGTCACACACCCGGTGATCGTCGTGGGCAGTCTACCGCCGTCCTGATCAGCGACCCCGTCACCCCCGTCGGGGGTTGAGGAGGCAAAACCGGAGGTAATGGACATGTTCGTGTTGAATACCGGCATTGTTAAAGAGCCGGAGAAGTTCCACAGTTTGCAACCATGTTTAAGCTACCGAGCCCGGAAGGAGTCTGATGCTGGACTGAGCCAGGGGCTCCCTCCGTGTTGTTAAGGAAGACTTTGTTGTTTGTACTCCTACCTTCAAAGACCGGGAGTGCTGTGAAAGCCTCCGGGCAGAAGACCAACCAAGACCGGGAGTGCTGTAACGGCCTCCGGGCACACTGTCTACAAAGACCGGGAGCTCCCAGGAGGGACTCCGGGCGCAGAACTTGTGCGCTCAGGGGTTGACTTTGTTTATGAAGGTTTTAAAGTTTTATCCAAAGTTTGCCTTGCTGCTAACTTGTGTTTTACAGGTTCGAGCCTTGCCGGGAGGCTTAGGCAGAAAGAGGGGAGGAATGTAAGGGGTGGGCAGACCCCTTACAAAGAGGTGCAGTGTTTCCCCCTGAAGATACCCCCGCTGGGGTAGACAAAGCTGTTGATGTTTTATGTTGATGTTTTATTGTAATTGCACTGTTTTAGTGGGTTTCCCCTAGAGCCCGGGTGGGACGGCTGTCCCCATAGAAACTGTGCAGGAGGGAGGAGGAGCCGGCAGCTTAGGGGGAAGGGAGAGAAGTGTGTGTGTGTGGAAGGCAGTTGATTCCGGGACAGGGGAGAAGGAACAGCCAGGGGCAGAGTGTGGAGCTGAGTGGGCAGAAAGAAAGAAGGGAAGAAGAGAAGAAGTGTCCTCAAGGGTGAAGCAGAATTGGTGTGGGTCCAGTCTGTGTTAGCCGGAGTGGGAGCCTAGGTGAAGTGGAGTAGCCGGGCGCATCCCCACTAGAGGAGACAACAAGGAAAGATTTCCCCGGACAGGAATTGTGACCGTACGCTACAAAATCCGTGCATTGAGCTGTCTGTGAAACTCTGTGCAATAAAGATGTCGTTTGGTTTATCTGATCCCTGCCTGAAGAGTCTTCCTGCGGCTGAAAGTATGCTCTTTTCCACCACACTCTACCCCACAGAACAATCCCCTGTCCCAATAGTGACGGCGGAGCCGGGGGTTGGCCTGAAAGAAAAAGGGGCCACGACTACAATCCCCGAGGCACCCCTGGCACCCCGTTACAGGGGCATGCCTGGACCTCATGTAGGGAGGAAGCAGCACAAGAGAGCTCCTGCCTGGATCCGCTCAAAATCCTGAATACCGGCCCTGTTAATAGGCATAACTAACCTGGAAGGCTGCAATATTTACCCAGGCATCTGGAGAGGGGAGGATACTAGCACCATGCCGATCCGTATCAGCAAGAAAGATAAGGATAAAGACGCACAGGAATGTGTCCCTGCAGTGGCCAAGATGGCACCAGCAAAAACCATACCGTCCTGTAGTGGAGCAGTGGGGGCTGTGAGCAGACTGGAGAGATATGCCAGAGTGGCTCCTGTTCCTGATCTGTCCTCCAGTGAGAAGTCTGTGAGAGACACTGAACATAATGTGGAGGATCCAGTGAGTAATCTGAGCCCTGTTTGTTCAGTAGCTCAGCAAATACAGACGCCTGGGCCTGTGATTGAAGGTGGGGGAGGGGGAGATATGGAGCAGCCTGGGTCTGTCCCCGCTGAAGCTGGACCCACACTGGGGGAAATCCTGGCAGCAGTTAATGCTTGCAACACCACACTGGCCACTTTAAGTAACCAAATGGGAACTGTCACTCGGGATATAGCCTGTATCAAACATGAGCTGCAGGGGGTGACTACCAGAGTGGGGAAGCTGGAAGAACGTGTGAGTGCAGCAGAGGATAAATTGCCAACAATGACACGGGAGCTGGGAAAAGCCATGCAAAATATCACAACATTGCTGAACAAGGTGGACGATTTAGAGAACCGCTGCCGTAGAAGTAATCTGCGCCTGGTGGGGGTCCCGGAGAGGGCAGAAGGGAATGACTCCCTGGGCTTTTTTCAAAAATGGCTAATGGACACCTTTGGCAAAGATGTTTTATCTCCATTCTTTACTATTGAGAGAGCACACAGGGTCCCTACACGTGACCCCCCCCCCCCCCGCCAGGAGCACCCCCACGTCCTATCTTGCTTAAACTCCTGCATTTTAAAGACAGGGATGCTGTTCTGCGCAGATCCAGAGATATTAAGGAACTTGCTATTAATGGGAGGAAGATCTCTATTTTCCCTGATTTTTCCATGGAGGTACAACATAAAAGGGCGCAATTTATTGAGATTAAACAACGCCTGCGCGGATTACAAGTGCCATACTCCATGATGTATCCTGCTAGACTGCGAATTGCGGTGAATGGAGAAAATCACTTTTTTGATACAGCAGGGGCGGCACTGTCTGGGCTGGATATTAGTGAGAGGTCCATGAGGAGGAAGGATACTTGAAGATCACCCTTTCTACTTCCAGGTGCTGCTGTTTCTTATTGTCTGAGACGCTATGCTGGTATAATTACTACTGATCATTTAATTTTGGATCCAGGGCAGGAGATGACCGGTTCACTGTGGACACTTGTTACGGGAACAAGTTGTGGACCCTTCTCCCTGCATGGACTCTGGGCGAGTTTTCTAGCGCTGACTCTTTATCTGAGAGAAATGTGCAAGTTACACTTGTTTTTGAGGGCGGGGGCACTGTACACTGGTGTGCAGGGCTCTCTTTACCTCCTTGTTTTTTTCATTTAATTGTTGTATTTTGCAATTAATATGTGGGGTGTGGTATACCTCAGTCGTGTCACTCAACCTAATGCTATCTTACATATTATATGTAATTGGGGGAGATTGCCTCTCTCCCCCAGAAATGGAGTATGCTCCGGTTTATTATTTTCTAACCTGCTCTTATGGCGATATCACTTAATATTGTAGCGTGGAATGTTAGGGGGCTCAGGGATGCAAATAAGAGGTGTGCTATATTTACTCGTTTGCAAAAGTTTCTCCCGGCTATTCTATGTTTATCTGAGACCCACATGGTAAGAGATAATGTTCATTGGCTGAGGAAGGGATGAATCACACATGAATATCATTCCACATACTCAACCCATGCACGGGGTGTCAGTGTATGGCTAGGTTCGCTCACTGCGTCTTTTTGACGCTGCGTTTTTGTGCGTTTTTGGCCGCTAAAAACGCACAAAAACGCACCTGCGTCGAAAAAACGCATCAAAAAACGCATGCGTTTTTGCCGCGATTTGGTGCGTTTTTTGCTGCGTTTTTCTGCGTTTTGCTGCGTTTTTCCAATGCATTGCATGGGGGGAAAACGCAGAAAAACGCAGGAAAGAACTGACATGTCCATTTTTTTTTTTTAACTCAAAAACGCAGGTAAAAAAAACAGATGTGTGCGGACAGCAAAAATGAAAACTCATAGACTTTGCTGGGGAAGCAAAGTCCTGCAGTTTTGAGGCCAAAAGCGCACCCGAAAAACGCGCAAAAACGCCGCGAAAAACGCACTGTGCGCACATAGCCGCTTGGTGCACAAATCCATCCCTATCTCATGTACAAAATCAGTGGTTGACCCTGGGGGCAGATTTGTTTGTTTACTTTGCACGCTGTATGGTATAGAATTTATTTTGGTTGCAGTATACATCCCTCCACCGTACTCAGTTGAACCAGTAAAAATAATCTTGTCTGTTTTAGACTCCTTCCCCCCTGCGCCGACTCTTTTGATAGGAGATTTTAACACATATTTGCATCCTTATCTAGATAAGCTACATTCGGGGAACATAGAGGACACTGCCCCAACTTCATTTGCTAGAATACTGACAGAGCTGGGTTTGGTAGACCTTTGGCGCGTCCAAAACCCCACATCCAAACAGTTTTCCTGCTACTCTAGCTCCCACCACACTATGTCACGGATTGACCTGGCTATTGGGAACACACTTATGACCTCATATGTACAAATGGTGGCCTATCTACCTAGAAGCGTATCTGATCACTCACCACTCCATGTTACACTTTCATGGGGAAACCCCCTCACCCTGTCTAGGCCTATCTGGAAACTTATTCCCTTGTGGATCCAGCTTATAGGGGGATCTTTGCATGATACTATTTTAGAATATTTCCAACTTAATGAGTGCTCCGCACCATCACATATAGTCTGGGACTCTATGAAAGCCGTGGTGAGGGGCATCTATATCAGAGAAATATGCATACGTAAAAACCAAAACAGACGCTACACCCAAAGCCTGATTCAGGAAGTATCTGTTGCGGAAGCTGTGGTGGTGCTCAACCCGACAGAGGAAACGAAAAACACTCTAGAGAAGGCACAAACGTCACTCAAAGAAAATCTCATGTCGGCGGCGGCAAATAAACGTTACTTCCTCAAACAGAAATATTTCATAGAGGGGGAGGGAGTAGGACACCTACTAGCCACGGTCATTAGGGCGCAGGAAGGATCTTCATATATAAATAGGCTGAAGACGGAGTCGGGTGACCTTGTAACGGAAAGTGAGGATATAGTGAGGGAGATAAAGAGGTATTATATGCGACTATACACATCAGACTGTGACCTTACGAAGACTGAGATAGAGCAATATTTGGATGCTCTCTCTCTCCCCACACTGGCCGACGAAGGAAGGGATTTGTTGGATCGAGACAACCTGTTGGAAGAATTAGAGGAAGCGCTTGGCCAGACGCAAAATGAAAAAGCTCCGGGAACGTATGGCCTGCCTGGCGAGTTTTATAAAACTTATGCAACCTTACTGCTACCTAAACTACTTTAAAGTATTTGAAGAGGCTGAAAGGCAGAGGGTCCTCCTGCCTTCTATGAGGGAAGCTTTAATAGTCTTAATATTAAAACCCTGAAAAAATCCAGGACTTGTACCGCCCAATCTCTCTACTACCAACAGATGTTAAATTACTGGCCAAGGTGCTCGCCAATAGGATATCTTGAGTCATCTCATCTATTATACAGAATGATCAAACAGGATTTATTCCATGTAGAGCCACATCTATGAATCTTAGAAAATTATACTTAGGGATTCAGCATAGTTCTGAGAAGCCAGGGGAAAGGGCAATTTTGTCCTTATACGCCACTAAGGCGTTCGATAGCTTAGAATGGGGGTATTTGTGGGCGGTACTTCGGAAAATGGGTTTTGGACACAGATTTATAAATTGGGTGAAGCTGCTATATGACTCACCGGTGGCAAAGGTTAGGGCTAATGGCAGGGTCTCTGAGTCTTTTCCTCTTAGAAGAGGTACTAGACAGGGGTGCCCGCTCTCGCCCTTGCTATTTGCTACTGCAGTGGAGCCATTGGCAGTTGCAATACGGAAGTCCAGGGAGATAACGGGATTTAGGTGTGGAGCAGTGGAGCAGAAGATATCATTATACGCAGATGACCTACTTTTTTATTTAGACAGGGCACATTCCTCGATTTTGCCGGCAATGGATATCATTCAAGAATTTGGGCGGAGGTTTGGCCTTCGGATTAATTGGTCCAAATCGGCTTTAATACCGATAGACCCTCTCCCGGTGGATTTCTCGGACTTGCAGATACTGGTTCCTGTGGTCTGAGAGTTTAAGTATCTGGGGGTAACTGTTAGCCCAAATCCGAAGGATTTCCAGGCCCTAAATCTGGAACCCCTGTTGCAGTGGTTCAGAGCAAAGGTACACACCTGGTGTCGTTTGCCGCTATCAAATATCGGTAGATCCAACTTAATCAAAATGGTAATGATGCCACAATTACTATATCTTATACATAACTCTCCAGTGTGGATACGTACGGAATTTTTTGCAAAAATTAATACATTATTCCGGGAACTTATCTGGAAGAAAAAACAGGCTAGGATTCGACTGGAAGTGCTACAGCGGAGAAAGGAGGAGGGAGGACTGGCGGTACCAAACCCATATATATACTATATAGCTTCCCAGATGCAACATCTTAGGGGTTGGGGCAAAGAAGGAGCGTGTGATAATAGTGGTTATATAGTGAGAGAGGGATCGGTATGAAAATATCTGAGTTGCCAGTTGGATGTGAGACAAAGACAGATAAATGGGGCACAATATCCCACGTTGGCTACGATATTTAGGGTATGGGACAGAGGTAAGTTTCTTTTGAAGATAAATGGGCCTACGGAGTTCTCGCCATTGTGGCGGAACCAGGAATTGCCAGAAATTAAAAAAATAGTGGGGTTCAGAGGATGGGAAGATAAAGGAATCCATTTAGTGTCACAAGTAGTACAAAATAATATTCTTAAGAGTTTTGAGCAATTGAGAACGGAGTTTCACCTTCCGCATGTCTTATTTTATCAGTACTTACAGCTGAGGCACGCACTGGAAAGACAGAGGAGGACAAACCCGGTGACAGTGACACATAATCAAACATTACATATGCTACTTACATCTGAGTCCTCTCAAGGTTTTATTTCTGAACTATACAAAAGATTACTATCTGCCCATCTGGAGACACTGACTGTTAAAAGTAAATGGGAACGGGACGTTGGTCCCCTGACAGAAGACCAGTGGTCAGACATTCTAGAACAGGTCTCTAAACTGGCGGTCTCTGAGTGCCAAAGACTTTCTCAAATATATCTCATCCACAGGGTATATAAAACTGCCAGCCTATTATTCAGGAATGGGACTAAGAGGCACTTTGCACGCTGCGACATCGCAGGCCGATGCTGCGATGCCGAGCGCGATAGTCCCCGCCCCCGTCGCAGCTGCGATATCCTTGTGATAACTGCCATAGCGAACATTATCGCTACGGCAGCTTCACATGGACTCACCTGCCCTGTGACCGTCGCTCTGGCCGGCGACCCGCCTCCTTATTAAGGGGGTGGGTCGTATGGCGTCACTGCGACGTCACACGGCAGGCGGGCAATAGGAGCGGAGGGGCGGAGATGAGCAGGATGTAAACATCCCGCCCACCTCCTTCCTTCCGCATATCCTACGGAAGCCGCAGTGACGCTGGTAGGAGATGTTCCTCACTCCTCGCTCCTGCGGCTTCACACACAGCGATGTGTGCTGCCGCAGGAACGAGGAACAACATCGGACCGTCGCGTCAGCGTAATCATGGATTACGCCGACGCTGCACCGATGATACGATTACGACGCTTTTGCGCTCGTTAATCGTATCATCGAGCCTTTACACACTACGATGTCGCATGCGATGCCGGAAGTGCGTCATTTTCAATTTGACCCCACCGACATCGCACCTGCGATGTCGTAGTGTGCAAAGCCCACCTTAGACCAAATGCACAATGTGTTAGGTGTGGACAGGATGATGCCCATTTGATGCATGTTATGTGGGAGTCTGGACACATTGGTGATTTCTGGAAACAAAAGTTGTTTAATATAAAAGATCTGATTTAAAAAAAAAAAGAAGTCTATGGGTAGTATGTAATCCTGTTCAATGATTTATAGCAATCTCTCCATACACATGCATACTCTATTCACTAAGAAGGAAGGGAGAGAGCAAGAGAGGAACATAGTGACTGCTAGCACAATAGCTTCAAGATGGGTTCAATAGTCACAGGCTAGTAGCACCTCACTACAGAGAGTCTTGTCTTATGAGGCTGTGCGGCAAAGAGGTGCAAAACTGGAGGATCAAGGATCAGGAAAAAGTCAGAGTGAATGAAGAACCAGTAGTATTAGGCTATGTGCGCACCGGAAAATGGAATTTTCTCAAGAAAATTCCGCAGGCACTGAAAGATTACCGCACCCGCGGTAAAAAACCGTGGCAAACCGCACCCGAAAACCGCATGTGGTTTGCCGCGGCTTGCTGCGGTTTTACCGCGGTATTGCTTGCGGTATTGCCGCGGTTTTGCCGCGTGCGGGTTGGTACATGTGCTTTATTGCAAAAAAAATAATTTCCTTCTGAGATAGTAGATAGATAGATAAAGAGACAGATAGAAGAATAGATAAAGGGATAGATAGATAGATAGAGGACAGATCGCTGCATTTCTCATGGTCGGTAGTGAGTTCACATTACCGGCCGTGGGAAATGACCGGTAATTACCTCTGCTGTCATTCATTCAGCACTGTGACAGTGTCAGTCGCGGCTGGATGTAAAGCAGTGCAGGACCTGTGGATTACGCCGGAGCGGTGGATTACGTCGGAGCTTTGTTTCGGGAGGGGTTAATAAAAGGGTGAACAAGGCTTATTTGTGTTTTATTTAAAATAAAGGATTTTTCGGTGTGTGTGTTTTTTTCATTTTACTTACGGGTTGATCATGTCAGCTGTCACATAGTCGCTGCCATGATCAAGCCTGGAGTTAATGGCGGTGATCCGCCGCCATTAACTCCTTGTATTACCGTGACTGCCACTGCATCACGGCAGCAGGAAGAGTCGGGGACACTCCGGTACTGTCGCATAATGCATGTGACAGTCCCAGGGCAGCTGCGGCTGATATTCTCGGCTGCGGGAGGTGGGAGGGAGGCGGGGGACATTAACCCTGCCCCTCTCCCTCCCCAGCCTGAGAATACCGGGCTGCTGCTGTATGCTTACCTCGGCTGGACGGTAAATATACAGCGGAGCTCACGTGGTTTGTTTTCTATATTTCCGTTTGATTTCTATGTGTGTTCTATGTGTCTGTGTCTGTGTTTTATGTCTGTGATGTCTGTGTGTGTCTGTGTCTGATATGTGATGTGTGTGTGTTTACTCTCTGCTCCGCTTCCTCTTCCTGTCATAATGACATCACTTTCCCGCAAAACCGCAGGCAAGCGATGTACATTACCGTAGGTAAACCGCGAAATACCGCAGGGAATAACGCAGGAAAACGCAGTGAACTGCACAGAATTTGCTGCCTGCGTTATTCCCTGCGGGATTTCACGATTACATTGCAGTCAATGGAGTGAAATCCCGCAGCGACCTGCGGAAAAGAATTGACATGCAATTGTTTTTGCTGCAGGAATCCCGCAGTAAAACATGCAGCTGTCAAATTCCGCATAGTGCGCACAGGATTTTTTTTTCCCATAGGTTTTGCTGGTGATTTACTGCAGAGATGTTATGAACATTTTCTGCAGCGAAACATGCAGCAAATCCGCAGAAAATCCGCGGCAAAATCTGGTAAGTGCCCACAGGGCCTTAGTCGCTTTGGAGTGTTTGTGATATCTGGGCAGCCACGCAAAAACTTAAGGCTTCTGTCACACTCACGTGAATTTCACGCACGTATTTTCCCTGCGTGTTGCGTGCAGGTAAGTACGTGTCTCTGGTACGTGCGTGACACGTGTGTTCTACGTGTGCTATCCGCGATAGCACACGTAGAACCGGTAATTATTATAGTCACCTGGTCCTTCCTGACGTCCGCGGTGCTGTCCATGGTGCTGATCCTCCGTCTCCAGCCCTCCCGTCTCCCCGCTGCTGCCAGGCAGTGAAGTGAATATTCAATGAGAATAATGAGCGGCGGTCGGCAGCAAGAGGCAGCAGCGGCAGAGACAGGAGGGCTGGAGAAGGTGAGTTAATGTTTTTTTTTTTTTTTCACTGACATCTGTGTTTTCTCCGGCGCGTGTCACACGGGACCGCATCCACACTACACCCGTGTAGTACGGGTGCGGGCCGTGTGACACCCGTGCTGCCGGAGAAAAAACTGACATGTCAGCGTTTTGAAAATCGCACACACGTACAAACGCACACGGACACACGTTCCGTGTGGTTTTACGTGTGTGTGCCTGCTACAATAGGGTAGCATTGCTTAATGTGTCTCCGTGCCGCCGGTACGTGTAAAAAATGACAAACACGTACCGGCGGCACGGATGTGTGGCGCTAGCCTAACATGTAGTATGGAAAAAAAATACTGAGCCTTCTGTTAGGAAAGTCCAAATGGAAAACAAGGTGGATTCAGCAGAATGTAGTGTAAATGAGTATTTTATTACTAAAAACTACATAAAATTTTAAAAACAAAAACCAGGCATAAAGCGGAAGGTAAAAGCCATGTAATATATTTCAGTGTCTCACTAACTTTTCTGAGTATTCTTATCATTAAAATACTAATTTAGACTACATCCAGGTGGATCTATTTTAATTCTATATGGACTTCCACAACCAGAAGAATGCAAGGCTAAGTAATTTTTTCCCAATCTTATGTCACTGACTTGGACTAAAGGGTGCTTTACACGCTGCGACATCGCTAACGATATATCATCGAGGTCACGTCGTTAGTGACGCATATCCAGCACCGTTAGCGATATTGCAGCGTGTGACACCAAGGAGCGACGTGCAACGATCGCAAAAACGTCTAAAATCGTTGATCGTTGACACATCACTCCTTTTCAAAATATCGTTGGTGGTGCATGCCGCTGTTGTTTGTCACTCCTGCGGCGTCACACATTGCTATGTGTGACGCCACAGGAATGACGAACATCTCCTTACCTGCTTCCACTGGCAATGAGGAAGAAAGAAGGTGGGCGGCATGTTCCGACCGCTCATCTCTGCCCCTCCTCTGCTATTGGGTGACCACTTAGTGACGCCGCACTGACATCGCTATGACACCGAACGCACCTCCTCCCTTGAAGGAGAGATTATTCGGCGGTCACAGCGATGGCGCTGACAAGGTATGTGCGTGTGACGCTGCCGTAGCGATAATGTTCGCTACGGCAGCGATCACTAAATGTCGCACATACGACGGGGGCGGGTGCTATTGCGCGCGACATCGCTAGCTATCGCTAGCGATGTCGCAGCGTGTAAAGCACTCTTAAGACAGCCCTCTGGACACCTAAATGCAGAATAGCAACATGCAATATATCAACCTACTCATATTATCCTGCTCTATGACATTCCAGCAACAGATTGGATTGCATTTTCCCCATGATGGGCTCCCTACAGTAAAAATTAAAAAAAAAAATAAAAAAATGGGAAGATAAAAAGTCTACACACCCCTGTTAAAATTTTGTGTTAGAAAAATCATAACAAGAACAATAATTTCATAATTGTTTCCTCCTTTAAAGATGACCAATCACCAGGATTTTCATACATAATCTAAAGCCAGTGCTATACTGGCACTATCAGGCTGATTCTATACATACCTGTAGTGGTCAGCTCGGATG
Source organism: Anomaloglossus baeobatrachus (assembly GCF_048569485.1). NCBI lineage: Eukaryota > Metazoa > Chordata > Amphibia > Anura > Aromobatidae > Anomaloglossus > Anomaloglossus baeobatrachus. Next base: position 800,422,218 of record NC_134353.1, on the reverse strand, counting down.
TTTAGGTTTTGAAATAAAAGAAAGTAAAGTTTATAAAATCATCATCTTCTTGAGTGACAGCAGCTGAGGATCAGATAATATCTGGGGGGTATTCAGAGTTATCCCCTCCCCCTGTTAGAATTAGCATAAGTATTATACAATCAATGTAACTTTTCTCTTCCAGGACCTGTGGTGAGGTCATATCCATGTGACCATAAGGGGTAGAGTCCCAGCCAACAAAGCTGATATCAGAAGCATAATTTTCCTATTGGCTGATGCCCCGCCCCTTCTGGTCACATGGGTATGACCTCACCACAGGTCCTGCTTGGTCGATTGTATAATACTTATGCTAATTCTAACAGGGGGAGGGGATAACTATAAATACCTTCCCTCAGATATTATCTGATCCTCAGCTGCTGTCACTCAAGCAGCTGCTGATTTTATAAACTTTACTTTCTTTTATTTAAAAACCTATACATCCGAGCTGACCACTAAAGGTATAGTATCAGCCTGATAGTGCCAGTATAGCACTGGCTTTAGATTATATACGAAAATCCTGGTGACTGGTTCCCTTTAATGTCACCCATAATCTGTACACATCCATAGAGAAACAAACTGAAATAATTTTTAGGGAGAAAAAAAGCAAAACTAAAATATTGTGGTTGCTTAAACGTGAACACCATAACTGGGGGTTCAATTGTGTTCAGAGTTATGCAATCACATTTAAAATCGTATTAAATAATAGCAAAGAGGTCTCATTGTTTATAGTTATCAGTTTGGAAGTCAGGGGGAACATTTACATTTTTTCCCAAAGCATTTGATAGAGCAGGGGAGATAAATATTGAACATGTCACCAATTTTCTAAGTAAATATATTTCTAAAGATGTTTTTGACATAAAATTCTCACCAGATGTTGGTAACAACCCATCCAATCTACACAGACAAATAAATCAAACTATAGATATAATAAATTAAGTGTAATAATGAGAAATGATGCAAGGAAAAAAAGTATTGAACACATGAAAAAAGAGCGCTGCAAAAAGCTATGGAAAGCGATAACACAAGCGGAAATCTATCAGTAATTAGAAAGCAATCCTGCCACTTTCATTGCCAGTGAAAAATAATGTCCGCTGATTCAACTGATGGCTTATAAAAAGGTTGTTCATTACCAAGGTGCCACTTCAGAAACATTCCATGACGGATAAAACCATTGAGCTGTGTCACTCAGGACCTTCTCAAACTTATTGTTATAAAACATAATGATGGAATTGATTACAGAAGAATTTCTAAGGTTCCTGTGAACACTGTTGGGGCCATAATCCAGAAGTGGAAAGAAGATAATTTCACAATAAACTGGTCAAGACCAGGTGCTCCCCACACAATTCCAGATAAAGGAGGGAATGAATTTTCAAAAGAGTTGTCTAAAGGGTGCTTTACACGAGACGATCTATCGTGCGATAGATCAACGGGGTCACGGTTTTTGTGACGCACATCCGGCATCGCTTGCGACATCGGGCTGTGTGACACCTCCGAGCTACGCAGTATCACTCACAAATCGTGAGTCGTGTACTCGTCGCTCGGTTTCATAATCTCGTTTAATTAAAATGGCGCCGGTTGCTCATCGTTCCCGGGGTAGCACACGCCGCTCCGTGTGACACCCCGGGAACGATGAACAGCAACTTACCTCCGTCCCGCGGCACCCGCCGGCTATGCGGAAGGAAGGAGGTGGGTGGGATGTTTACGTGCCGCTCATCTCTGCCCCTCCGCTTCTATTGGCCGGTGGCTGTGTGACGTCGCTGTGACGCCGAACATCCCTCCCACTTCAGGAAGTGGACGTTCGTCGCCCACATTGAGGTCATCCGGAAGGTAGGTGCGTGTGACGGGGGTTAAACGAGTTTGTGCGCCACGGGCAGCGATTTGCCTGTGACGCAAAAACGATGGGGGCGGGTACGATCAATTGTGAAATCGCACAATCGGTTGTCCTGTGTAAAGCAGGCGTAAGACCCAAAAACCACCAGTCGGGGAGCTACAGAAACACATGGAATCAGTGGGTACAATTGTTTCAAAGAAAACAATAAGTAGTGCACTCAATTTCCATGGCCTATGTGCATGCTCATCACACAAGACTCCATTGCTGAACAAAAAGCTGCTTCAAGTGTGTTTAAAGTTTGCTCATCAGCATTTAGACAATCCTGTGAAATACTGGGAAAATATAGTTTAGTCAGATGAGACCAAAATGTAACCTTTTGGATGCCATAATACAAACCATGTCTGGAGGCCAAAAGGCACTGGATGACACCCCAAAAACAACATACCGACAGTGACATTTGGAGTTGGGAACATCCTGGTGTGGAGCTGTTTTTAGCATACATCACTGGCAAACTTCATATAATTGAAGGAAGAATTAATGGACAAATGATAAAAATCTGCTGCCGTCTACCAGGATGATGAAGATGAAATGAGGGTGGACATTTCAGCAAGACAATGATCACAAACACACAGCCAAGGCAACTGTCAATTGGTTTCAGAAAAAGAAAATAAAGCTGCTAGAATGGCCCAGCCAATCACCAATAACCAATATAAAATTTATGAGGACCGAAATCCCACCTGAGCAATGCATGCGACTAGTTGCGCCATATAGGAGGTGTCTTGAAGCTGTCATAACCATGAAAGGTTTTTATACGAAGTATTAAATACATTTCTGTAAGTGTATTCAATACATTTTCCCTATATCATTTCTCATTGTTACACATAACTTAATTTATGAACAGCTTTGATTTCTTTGCCTGTGTCGATTTGATGGATTATTACTGACATCTGGGGAGAAATCATGTCAATAGCACCTTTAGAAATATATATACTTAGAAAATTGGTTACATGTTTAATACTTATTTCACCCGCTGTATACCATGAAACACTTTGAAGACGGCCATTTAGAAATGTCTTAAATTTGACACAACCATGCCGTTACCGAGAACTGGACGACACTCAAAAGTTGATGAAAAGACAAGAGGCTGCAGAAAGGTCTTCTACAACATCAAAGGAGCTGAAGGAATTTCTGGCAAATAGTGCCCCTGGCGTAGGAAAGACAGAAGACTTTTCTTATAAAGAAAAACATCCAAGACCAGGTATGTTTTGCCAAAACCTAAATCTAGTCTGCTTAAAGCACATGATAAAGAAATTATGCTCTGATGAGATTGAGGTTGAACTTTTTGGCCATAATTCCAAAAGGGATGTTTGGCGTAAAGCTATCACTGCACAACACCATACCCACAGTGAAGCATAGTGGAGGCAGCATTATGCTTTGGAGCTGTTTTTCAGCAGCTGAATCTAGTCAAGGTGGAAGGAATTATGAACAGTTCCAAATATCAGTCAGTTTTGTAGGAAAATCATCAGGCTTTGCTAAAACTCTGAAGACTAATTTTACTTTTAAGCAGAACTATGACCCTAAGCATACCTCCAGATCAGTAAAAATTTGACTTTGCCAGAAGAAGATCAATGTTCTGGAATCACCTAGCTAGAGCCCAGACCTGAATACAATTGAAAATCTGTGGGTTGACCTGATGCTGTATACAGAAGATGCCCCCGAAATGTGACAGATTTAGAGTGCTATCATAAGGAAAAGTGGACAGAAATTGCCAATTCTAGATGTGCCAAGCAGAAAGACTCCTACTCAAAATATTTAATGTTGTCATTAATTCAAAAAGTTTCTTCAACAAAGTATTAGTTTAAGGTGGTGTATACAGTTAGGTCCAGAAATATTTGGACAGGGACACAAGTTTTGTTATTTTAGCTGTTTACAAAAACATGTTCAGAAATACAATTATATATATATATAATATGGGCTGAAAGTGCACACTCCCAGCTGCAATATGAGAGTTTTCACATCCAAATCGGAGAAAGGGTTTAGGAATCATAGCTCTGTAATGCATAGCCTCCTCTTTTTAAAGGGACCAAAAGTAATTGGACAAGGGATTCTAAGGGCTGCAATTAACTCTGAAGGCGTCTCCCTCGTTAACCTGTAATCAATAAAGTAGTTAAAAGGTCTGGGGTTGATTACAGGTGTGTGGTTTTGCATTTGGAAGCTGTTGCTGTTACCAGACAACATGCGGTCTAAGGAACTCTCAATTGAGGTGAAGCAGAACATCCTGAGGCTGAAAAAAAAGAAAAAATCCATCAGAGAGATAGCAGACATGCTTGGAGTAGCAAAATCAACAGTCGGGTACATTCTGAGAAAAAAGGAATTGACTGGTGAGCTTGGGAACTCAAAAAGGCCTGGGCGTCCACGGATGACAACAGTGGTGGATGATTGCCGCATACTTTCTTTGGTGAAGAAGAACCCGTTCACAACATCAACTGAAGTCCAGAACACTCTCAGTGAAGTAGGTGTATCTGTCTCTAAGTCAACAGTAAAGAGAAGACTCCATGAAAGTAAATACAAAGGGTTCACATCTAGATGCAAACCATTCATCAATTCCAAAAATAGACAGGCCAGAGTTAAATTTGCTGAAAAACACCTCATGAAGCCAGCTCAGTTCTGGAAAAGTATTCTATGGACAGATGAGACCAAGATAAACCCGTACCAGAATGATGGGAAGAAAAAAGTTTGGAGAAGAAAGGGAACGGCACATGATCCAAGGCACACCACATCCTCTGTAAAACATGGTGGAGGCAACGTGATGGCATGGGCATGCATGGCTTTCAATGGCACTGGGTCACTTGTGTTTATTGATGACATAACAGCAGACAAGAGTAGCCGGATGAATTCTGAAGTGTACCGGGATATACTTTCAGCCCAGATTCAGCCAAATGCCGCAAAGTTGATCGGACGGCGCTTCATAGTACAGATGGACAATGACCCCAAGCATACAGCCAAAGCTACTCAGGAGTTCATGAGTGCAAAAAAGTGGAACATTCTGCAATGGCCAAGTCAATCACCAGATCTTAACCCAATTGAGCATGCATTTCACTTGCTCAAATCCAGACTTAAGACGGAAAGACCCACAAACAAGCAAGACCTGAAGGCTGCGGCTGTAAAGGGCTGGCAAAGCATTAAGAAGGAGGAAACCCAGCGTTTGGTGATGTCCATGGATTCCAGACTTAAGGCAGTGATTGCCTCCAAAGGATTCGCAACAAAATATTGAAAATAAAAATATTTTGTTTGGGTTTGGTTTATTTGTCCAATTACTTTTGACCTCCTAAAATGTGGAGTGTTTGTAAAGAAATGTGTACAATTCCTACAATTTCTATCAGATATTTTTGTTCAAACCTTCAAATTAAACGTTACAATCTGCACTTGAATTATGTTGTAGAGGTTTCATTTCAAATCCAATGTGGTGGCATGCAGAGCCCAACTCGCGAAAATTGTGTCACTGTCCAAATATTTCTGGACCTAACTGTATTTATACAACCACAATATTTAAATTCTTTATTTTTCCTTTCCCACCTGAAAATATTTCAGTTTTTCTATTGAATTGTACAGATAATAACTTATATTAATGGTATAAAAAGGTCTAAAATGATTGGTCTTGGTATGATTCTTTTTACACCACAAACACCTCGCATTTTAACAAGGGTGTATAGCAGGGGTCGGGAACCTTTTCACTGCTTGTGATCATTTGGAAATTTCTACCAACCTTCGGGGGCCGCAACAAATTATCTGCTTGAACATTACCCTAATATATTTGGTCAAACAATTCATTAACTCACCCCTGCTGTGGTGGCCAGAGCTGCTTCTCTTTGGTGCAGCTGTGGTGTTCGTTGATATTGATCATGTTGCTTCACACAACTGCTTGTCCAGGTTTGTCTCGGTCTCGAGCGCAGTCAATAGATTGGTAAATCATATACAACACAGGAGACACTGGGGGCACATACATCACAGGAGGGGATGGAGATATATACACATCACAGGAGTGGCTGGGTTACATATATACATCACAGGAGGGGCTGGGTCACATATACACATCACCGGAGGGGCTGAAGACATATGCAGATCTCAGGAGGAGCTGAGGACTTATACACATCACAGGACACAGGAAGGACAGGGGCTCGGACATCACTGGGGGGCACGGACAGCACTGGCAGTGGCACAGGACTAGGGGACATGTACAGGACTAAGGGAGCACAGACATCACCAAGGGGGCACAGACAGCACTGGGGGGGGTGGCACACAGCAGTGGCAGACAGGACTGGGGGGTGGGGAGTGGCACACAGGACTGGGAGGGGGGCACACATCGCTGGTAGGCGTAAACAGTACTAGGGCTGGTACACAGCTCCACGGGAGGCAGGAGGCTCACAGCACCGCAGAAGGCTCCCAGCACCGCGGGAGGCAGGAGTCTCATAGCACTGCAGGAGGCTCACAGCACCGCAGGAGGCTTACAGCACTCTGGGAGGCAGGAGGCTCACTTCACCGCTGGAGGCAGGAGGCTCACAGCACTGTGGAAGGCAGGAGGCTCACAACACTGCGGGAGGCAGAAAGCTCACAGCACTGCAGGAGGCTCACAGCACCGCAGGAGGTAGGTGGCCCACAGCACAGCCGGAGACAGGAGGCTCACAGCACTGTGCGAGGCAGAAGTTACACAGCAGCAGGAGGCTCACAGCACCGTGGGAGGCAGAAGTTACACAGCACCACGGTAGGCAGAAGGCTCACAGCACCGCGGGAGGCAGGAGGCTCACAGTACCGTGAGGCATGTACAGGGAAGCCGGTAAACCTGCTGCTCCAATTCTTCTGTGAGCAGCACATCTAATGCTTGGGCCGCCCTGAAAGTAGGTCCTTGCACGCTAGCACAGACCAGCAGGCTGAGCACCTAATAGCATGCGCACCACGCATTGTGATTTAAAGGGCCGGCAGCCGACAAAACCGCGGCTGCCGCTCGAGCACTGCGGTCCCATGGAATGGGCCTAGGTGCGGCATAAAAAGTCATTGGGGGCTGCATACAGCCCACGGGCCGGAGTTTCCCTATCCCTGGTGTATAGACGTTTTCAATCCATTGTATATCCTGAGCAGGCTATATTTTTTTCCCTATTTGTTGATTTGGCCATGCTGAGAATATTTCAGTTTTATATATCATACATTTAAAAAGAAACTAAGAAACCCTACTACAATAAATACTGGACATTCATCTGGACAATTCTGTATGACTAAAACCTCTTATACATGTATTTGCAAATCAAACAAACTACATGGAAACAGCTTGGCTCTTTTTATATCGCCTTTGTTATTCCTATTACTAAAATTTGGATCTGTGCTCTGATATTGTTTCTTAGGAAGTAAATATAATGACATGAAACGTAAACTGGAAAGCAGCTGGAAGTGCCTTAGCCATACAAATAAAGAACATTGCCACTTAGGAAAAATCTTATTTTTGTTCTCAAATCATTCTTGATTGCGCCAGCTTGTAGGATATCCAACACAATTGTAATTCCGATCTCACAGAAAGCTTAAAACAGCTTATACAATGTATCTTCCTTCCCCCTTGGGAACACTAATCATGAAATGCGACATCTTCGGCATTGTGCATCCAGAGATTTCTGTCCATGGTACTGCACATTATAGATGTGGAGATTGTACTCCATGTACAAGCCTGTTATTGTCTAACACCATCCAATTGACATTAATTTGTGTCTGAGTAACCTGCAAAAACCCAGATACTACAATATAGATCACACGTGCATCATGAACCATAGAATATATCAGGATTTAAAGAGGACCAACCAGCAGGATTTTGCTATATAATGTAAAAGCAGTGCCATACAGGCAGTAAGATACTGAATCCAGGCATACCTGTTATAGAAGGATGTGATGCTTGGTTGAATAAATATCTGTAATCAAAGTTGCAGAAAAGCCCTGCAGTTTGCAGAGTGATGTGTGCAACATGGGCGGGCCTTTATGGGTTGAGTCCCCACGTTTATTCCGCCAGGAGCCTCTGGCTTGCCCCCTTTTATTTATTTCAGTATCGTGCCGCTCCACCATTGCTGTTGTTGATGGCGCGTGCTCATTTCCACAGTACTCAGGCCTTCATTAAAATGGCGCTTGTGCAAACCACGTTCTCCAGCACCATTTTATTAAGAGGAAGAAACCAGGTGATCCAGCTCTACTGGGGCAAAGTCCGGCATGCACGGATACACTCTGACAGTGCAAGGGTCCAATGAAAGAGAAGAAAAAATGTCCAGCTTCCGGAATATTAGTAAAACTGCTGCAATTTTATTTAAGGACGTGAAAATTGACACAATGACAAAAATAGGGAGCCCATATGTGGCATAAGGCTACACGTTTCGAACGCTGCCTGCGTTCTTTGTCAAGCCATTCCGGAAGCTGACCATTTTATTAAACACACTGCGGTGAAGAGTCTGAGAAGCATCAGCGCGTGCGCAGATGTAAAAAAATAAAGTCTGTGAAAGCAAGTATGTGACTCGCATACATGAGGTCATGTTCTAACAAGACATGCGTAGTGTGCCGCCCCGTGCTCGGCGGCAGCCGAGCCGCTCGGGTCCACACCTTCAGTGGGTGGCTCGAGGGTCTCCTGATCCGGGGATCCCATGGTCACTCCGATCTAAAAGGGGTTGGCGGTATGGGGACGTAGGTGTACGGCCGGAGCCGTGTTTAAGTTTGTGATGCAACCCACGGGATGTGGTGAAGGTGGACACCACCGCTGCAGTTACGGGGCACCCGAGGGAGATGTTGTGCAGCAAGTTATTAACCCCTCCGTGGGGAGGGATAGTGGCCCCGGGACCCGTTGGGGTATGGGCGGTGCAGGGAGATGGGCGGCCAGAGGGCACTGATGTACTCACAATTAGTAAACACACGAGTCCCTGGTAAACCAAGGTGATGGTGGTCGGTGCCTGCAACCGGCTGCAGTCAGGTCCCCCACCTGGTTGGTGGTCTCTGCCTTTCTCCTGCACCTGTTTTGTGATGATGGACTACCTGCGCTTGCAACTTCAGGAGCCCGCTCCCCGGCTTGTGGTTGCCTGAGGAGCCCTTTGCCCGCAGATGCTGGCCCGTGGGATCTCTCTGCCATGGTGGTGGCTTTCTATCCCCTCGTTGGGCTATTGCCTTCAGCCGGGACTTTGGGTGGGACAGGACCTATAGTCCTGGCCGCAATCAGTTAATTATCTAGCCCCCAGTAGCTTCTGGACCTAGCTTCAGGGTCTGAGTATCCCCCTTTGTGCTCCGGTTTCCGAATCGGTTCCTAAGGTCGGTACCGGCGGGCCACTACCCTGTCCCGTCCATCACGGTTCCACCGAGCCGTCTTCCCGGCTCCTGCAGACAGAGGCCTTCGTCTGCCTCCTAGCCAAAGGTGTCCGGGCTCCTACCCTGACACCTGTCAGTCTGCTACAGGCCTGTCACACACTGTCACACTGAGGGGGGTGACTAGGGCTTAAAATGTTTGGCTGCTGTTACCTTGTTAGGGGACTGGTGTAATGCGGGGCCTTATCTGTGACTACCTGGCCCGGCCAGGGCGTCACTCGAAGCCTCACTCAATATATGAGAATTGAGCAAAGCTGAACATGTCTAGTCACAGTGTGGCTGGAAGTATGTAAATCGCATACCCGCGGTACCATGACTGTCCACTTCCAACGTCGGCACCAGAGCATCCTGACCATCCTCCCAAGTCTGCAGGCACATAGAGTCATTTCAGACTTGCGCCCTAAGGTTGCCTTGCAACAACCCCTTTAAGTTACTGTTCACTGCATGTGTGATAAAGATTACAGTAGGATTGTATCATTTCATCTGTGACCAGTTGTTTGGAATAAAAAAGTTATCAAATTTCCACAAACATTTCATATTTCTTGTACTTTTAGATTATGGCATTAAATGGTCTTGATACGCGCTTTTATAGTCATTAATTGCACATTAATGCGTTATTCCCACCTCTGTATTTCATGGCTGGAATGGGAATAACTGCTTCTCTACCATCAGAGAATGGGATATTAAAAAACAATAATCGAGCCCAGGTTTGCTATGTTCTTTACCTCCCTTAGAAATAAGAGTTTGGAACCAATGTAACAAAGGGAGCTATACTGTTGGCATAACTTCCAAGCTGCGTTATGATGTTTCTGTAATTTCCATTCTTTTCTATTACACAATCACCGTGCTCAGCTACATTCATCAATTTTTTTTAACTCTTGCCTTCTGTTGGCCGAGATCTAGAAGCAATTATTCCCATCTCGGTCATGAAAGGCAGAAACACTAATGTTTTGTGTGTATTGCACTAAACTACGCAGTGATTATTGGTTGAAGATTAATAATCTAATATATAAAGCTCAGTGTATGTATGTGTGTATGTATGTGTGTAGATATGTGTGTGTGTGTGTGTATCTTTGTGTGTCTGTGTGTATCTGTGTGTGTATGTCCGCTAAAGGAATCTGCACCGTCGCATTTACAATCATGAAATTTTGCACAGATGCCCCATGTGACCCAGGGAATGTCATAGACTATGCCTCCATTAATCTGAATGGAGCTGGGAGATACGGGCTATTAATAGCAACTGTCAGTGGTTGCTATAGTAACAAAATAAACTATAAACTGTTAGTATAAGAAGCCTATGTGTGAGTGAGAGACAGAAAAAGACAGACAGACAGAGACACAGACAGAGACAGACAGGGAAAGAGACAGAGAGATAGAAACAGAGACAGATGGGCAAAGAGACAAACGGGCAAAGAAACAGCCGGGCAAAGAGACAGACCTGGAAAGATACAGCCGGGCAAAGAGACAGCCGGGCAAAGAGACAGCCAGGCAAAGAGACAGCTGGGCAAAGAGACAGCCTTGGAAAGAGACAGCCTTGGAAAGAGACAGCCGGGCAAAGAGACAGCCAGGCACAGAGATAGCCCTGGAAGAGACAGCCGTGGAAAGAAACAGCCGGGGAAAGAGACAGCCTTGGAAAGAGACAGCCAGGCAAAGAGACATCCCTGGAAGAGACAGCCGGGCAAAGAGACAGCCGGGCAAAGAGACAGCCAGGCAAAGAGACAGACCTGAAAAGAGACAGAACTGGAAAGAGACAGACGGGCAAAGAGACAGACCTGTAAAGAGACAGATGGTGATAGAGACAGCCGGGCAAACAGACAGCCTGGGAAAGAGACAGAAGGGGAAAGAGACATCATAGGAAAGAGACAGCCGGGCAAAGAGACAGCCGGGCAAAGAGACAGCCGGGCAAAGAGACAGACTGGGAAAGAGACAGAAGGGGAAAGAGACAGAAGGGGAATGAGACAGATGGGGAAAGAGACAGACAGGAAAAGAGACAGCCGCACAAAGAGACAGCCGGGCAAAGAGACAACCGGGCAAAGAGAAAACCGGTCAAAGAGACAGACGTGCAAAGAGACAGACGGGCAAAGAGACGGACGGGCAAAGAGACAGACCTGGAAAGAGACAGACCTGAAAGAGACAGACGGGGAAAGAGACAGATGGGGAAAGAGACAGATGGGGAAAGAGAGACAGACTGACAGACACAGACAGACACAGAGAAAGAGAGAGACAGACAGAGAGACTGATACAGAGACAGACAGAGAAACTGATACAGACAGAGACAGACACAGAGACAGACAGACAGAGACAGACAGAAACTCGGAGAGATAGTTGCTATCCCGGGCAACGCCCGGGTACTACAGCTAGTTCTATTATATATTTCAATATTATTCTCATTAGTACATTTGTTGTTCACCATGTTCCTGTACTTTTTTTTGCCAGGTAGATAAGAAAATTGTAAGAACAGAAATTGGGGTCCTTCTTCGTCTTTCACATCCGAATATTGTAAGTATGACTTTATAGTAACTAAATTATTGAATTTTAGTCTTTGACAAAGTAGTGATCTCTTTGTTGTCAGCTTATCGAAAGGGCAGTGTAAATAGGAGGAGGGGTCATTTCTAGCTTAGATCACCTATTTCTCAAATTATGGTGCTTATATGTTTTGTGATACTGATATTTTTAAGCAGTTTGTTAATTAACATAAGTTATTAAATTATTTATTAAACAGTGATACTACTGACAGCACTCACCAATGTGTGTGTATGTAATGTCTAGATTACAAAAACATCTCAATAATAATTAAATAACATTTTGTTTTGTTTTCCGTCTATGAAAATCTTTTTATTTCCTCGATTGCAGACTTCAAACAAACTGATTATGATTCTGTAGTCATGTAATCCTTTTCACATCAAATTTTTGAGCATCAATGTTGCTTATAGACAAACAAAAGCTCCCAACATTTACCTCCAATGACAGCTATTGCTATGTATCATTGGTACGCTCACGAGCAAAATGGTAATGTATACAGTATTTTGAACTATTGACTTTCAGGCTCCATATCTCACCATATACTACAGCTTTAAATGTGAGACTACCAGAATATTATAGACCATCATATTGGCTATGTTATACATATATTTGACTTGCAACTAATTAGCATATAAATAATTATATAGATTCTTCTTATGTCACTGTATTGTTACTGTTTTGCTCCTATTGGTGGAAAATCTTTTTCTTCCTGGATTCTTCAAATTACAACCTGTTCTCACATTCCATAATAGCTCAGTGTTATTAGGTTGCTTACCAAATGAAAGGTCATGGTTCAAATCGAGGAGCAGCCATGAAGAATATTTCACAAAAAAACAGAAACAGCATCATCAAACTCATCGATAGCAGTCTCCTGACTAAGAAACTTGACAAATTGCATCATGTGAGTGCCATGAGAGTTGTAAGCATACGAAATGAAGTCCATCCTTTTATTCAAAAGCCAAGAAGTGGATGTTCAAGCAAAATATCGGAGTCAACAAGTCAGCACATCACAAGGTCTATCAGTTCAGGCGCGACGAACACGGCAGTTGAGATGGCTCGTATGCTTCATAATAGTGAGGTCACGGACGTACATGCAAACAACTTGCGACGCACATTACACAAGTCTGGAATGGTGGCTTGAAATAAAACTATTATTGTCCTAATAAGCGTCTGCTAAATAAAGTAAGAATAGTGGATAGTAGTAGATTGGAAACGGGTCATTTGGTGTGATGAGACAGTGGTCAGTAGACTAAATTCTGATGGGTGCAAATGTGTCTGATATAAACAAGAGAAAAAGGACCTAACAGTTAGAGAAATTGAAGGAACCATGAAGTTAGGTGGAGGAAACCTCATGAGATAGGGTTGTTTCACAGCCAAAGACATCTGATACTTAACCAGGATCAATGGTGGTCTCTATGCTGAGGTATATGTGACTATTCAACAAAACAAATTATTTTTTATACATCCAAGCCCTCTTCACCTCATGCCGACTACAACCTAAACATATCTCCCAGATCCGTGCTTTCCTTGACCAAGAAACAGCAAAAACATTAGTACATTCCCTCATCATCTCCCGCCTCGTCTACTGCAACCTCCTGCTCTCAGACCTCCCTTCCAACACCCTTGCATCTCTACAATTTATCTTAAACTCTGCGGCCCGCTTAATACACTTTTCCCCACGCTATTCCCCAGCCTCGCCACTCTGCCAATCCCTTCACTGGCTTCCCATTGCCCAAAGACTTCAGTTCAAAACATTAATCATGACATACAAAGCCATCCACAACCAGTCTCCTCCTTACATCTGTGATCTAGTCTCCCGGTACCTACCTGCACGTAAAATCAGATCCTCACAAGATCTCCTTCTCTACTCCTCTCTTATTTCCTCTTTCAACAATCGCATACAAGATTTCTCCAGTACATCACCCACACTCTGGAACGCTCTACCCCAGCATATCAAACTCTCTCCTACCGTGGAAAGCTTCAAGCGGAACCTGAAGATCCACCTCTTCCAACAAGCCTACAGTCTACAATAACCCTCAGTCCAATACACCACTGCGCAACTAGCTCTTTCCTCACCTATTGTACCCTCCCCCGTTCCCTGTAGACTGTGAGCCCTCGCAGGAAGGGTCCTCTCTCCTCCTGTACCAGTCTGTTTTGTACTGTTAATGAATGTTGTACTAGTTTTTATATATACCCTTTTCACTTGTAAAGCGCCATGGAATAAATGGCGCTATAATAATAAATAATAATAATCTATGTAGAATTGGTATAAGAAGGATGACATAGTGTTTCAGCAGCACAACAACTGGAAGCTTAAGTCGAGATTGGGGAAGAAATTATTCAATGACAATGAAGTAGGTGTGCTGGATTGGTCCCTACAATCCCCAGACCTCAAGCTAATCGAACATTTATGGGAAGAGTTTAAGAAAAGCTGCATATATACATAAGGGAGTCAATCAGTATACACCAAAATTAACCCCTACACCACCCAACCTGTTTTCACCTCCATGACCAGGCCAATTTTTTAAATTCTGATCAGGGTCACTTTATTAGGTAATAACTCTGGAACGCTTCAACGGATCCTGGTGATTCTGAGATTTTTTTGTGTGACATTTTGTACTTCATGATAGTTGTCAATTTAGGACAATATTTTTTGCATTTATTTGTGAAGAAGTTGGAAATTTTGCAAAAAATATTGCTATTTTATTTTTTTTTTATTTTTATGCCCTTAAATCAGAGAGTTATGTCATACAACCTAGTTCATAAATAACATTTCCACATGTCTACTTTACATCAGCACTATTTTCTGCAACATAATTGGTTTTTTTTTAGGAAGTTAAACATGAAGGGTTAAACATTAATCAGCAATTTCTCTTATTTCCAACAAAATTTACAAAACCATTTCTTTTAGGGACAACATCACCTTTGAAGTTATTTTGAGTGACCTATATGACATGAAATACCCCAAAGTTACACAATTCTAAAAAGGCATCACTCAAAGTGCTGAAAACCACGTCCTAAAAGATTATTAACCCTTCAGGTGCTCCACAGGAAGTAAAGCAATGTGGAAGGAAAAAAATGAAAATTTTACTTTTCCCCCACAAAAATGTTATTTTACCCTCACATTTTGCAGTTTTAAGCCTGCTTTACATGTTACAATTACACATGCGATCTCGTATGCGACTGCACACGCCCCCATCGTATGTGCGGCACGTTCAATTTGTTGCCCGTGTCGCACAAATGATTAAATCCCGTCACACGTACTTACCCTCCATACGACCTTGATGTGGGCGGCGAACATCCACTTCCTGTAGTGGGAGGGACGTTCATCGTCACAGCGACATCACACGGCATCCGGCCAATAGATGCAGAGGGGCGGAGATGAGCGGGACGTAAACATCCCGCCCACCTCTTTCCTTCCGCATTGCAGACAGGACGCAGGTAAGATGTGTTCATCGTTCCCGGGGTGTCACACACAGCGATGTGTGCTGCCTCGGGAACATTGAACAACCGGACATTCAATTTTTAGAATTTGAACGACGTGTATGCGATCAACGTGTTTTCGTACAATCGCAAACGCACGTAGGTTTCACACGCTACTACAACACTAACGATGCCGGATGTGCGTCACTTATGACGTGACCCCGCCGACACATCGTTAGATTTATTGTAGCGTGTAAAGCCTGCTTTAGAATGGTAACTTGGAGAAATTGCACAATATAATTTGTTGTTCAATTTATTCTGAGTATACTGATACCCTACATGTGGTGGAAAACTACAGTTTGCGTGCATGACAAGGGTTGGAAGGGAAGTTGCAATATTTGACTTTTTTAACTCAAAATTGTCTGTAATTGTAAGCGGAAACCTAGTTGCGTTTGGAAAGCCACCGATATGCCTAATTAGTGGAAACCTAGTGACCCCAGTTTGGAAAGTAGACACCCTCATGGAATTTGTCTAGATGTG
The DNA here is from genome assembly GCF_048569485.1 of Anomaloglossus baeobatrachus. NCBI lineage: Eukaryota > Metazoa > Chordata > Amphibia > Anura > Aromobatidae > Anomaloglossus > Anomaloglossus baeobatrachus. The sequence goes on along the minus strand of NC_134353.1, from coordinate 800,406,506 downwards.
TAGAGAGCACCTTGAACCCACTGGTGCTTCACATAATTTTATAAAAAATATAATTTCCACACAAAAATGTTTTTTTCCCCCAAATTTTTTTTTTCACAAGGATATGAGGAGAAATTGTATATGTGGTGAAAAACTACTGTTTGGTTGCACGGCAGGGCTCGGAAGAGAAGGAGAGCCATTTGAATTTTTAAGTGTAAAATTAGCTGCATTAGACAGCAGACTACATGTTGCATTTCTAGGGCTCCCAATGTGCCTAAATAGTGGAAACTCCTCAACAAGTGAACCCATTTTGGAAACTATACCCCTCAAGGGATTTATCTAGAGGTGTGGTAAGCACTTTGAACCCCCAGGAACGTCACGGAATTTTATAACTTTGAGCTGTAAAAATGAAAAAATACATTTTTACCACAAATATGTTGTTTAATCCCAATATTTCCATTTTCACAAGGATAACAGGAGAAAGTGGACAATTCAATTTGTTTTGCAATTTCTACTGAGTACACCAATACCCCATATGTGGTACAAAAAACTACTGTTTGGGCACACGGCAGGGCTCGGAAGGGAAGAAGAGCTATCATGGTTTGAACAGATTGCGGATGTCATGTCCCATTTGAAGATCTAAATCTCCACTCCAATATGGTCCTTCTTCCCTTCTGAGCTTTGCACTGTGCCTCAAAAGCAATTTTCAGCCACATATGGGGTATTGACAAATTCAGGAGAACTTATGTAACAAATTTTATGGTTTTTGAAAATTAAAACTTTGGCGCCATAAAACATTCTAATGGGAAAAAATGATAATTTGTTTATATTCACAGCCCATTGTTATATAATTCTGTAAATCACCTGAGGGTTAATATTGCCCACTACACCTTTACATGAGTTCCTAGCGAGGTTTAGTTTCCTGAATGGGAAACTTGTTGGTGGTTTTCTGCTATTTTGGCATGTCAGTTGGAATGATTTCAGGGTGCCATGTCACATTGGCAGAGCCCTTGACATGCCAGGAAAACAGAGGTCTCCATAAGTGACCCCATTTTACAAACTGCACCCCTTATGTATACTATTGTGTGGTGAAGAAAAAAAATTAAATTTTTAACACTAAAATGTTGTTTTAGCCTCAGACTTCTAATTTTCACAAGGGAAATAGGTAACAAAAGACCCATAATGTGTTGCACAATTTCTCTTGAACGTGGCATTAGCCCACATGTGACTGTACTGTACTGTTTGGCCGCATCACAGGGCTTGGGAGGGAAACAGCGGTTTGGAGCACAGATTTTCCAAGAATAGTTTGCAGTCGCCTTTTGCAGAGCCCCTAAGTTCCAGAACAGCAGAAACCCGTTAAAATGATCAAATTTTGTTAATTACACCTCTTTGAGAATTCATCTATGGGTGTAGTGACGATTTTGTTTCTTCCATGGAGTCAAACAGTGAATATTTCAGAATGAAAAATTGCAAATAAGCCCTTGTAGTGCTCAGTACATTGTACTGCCTGTACATTGTGTCCAGTTTGTGCTTATAGAGACACACACCCTGTAAATAAATAGGCTGCCTAACTACAGAAATGCCAAACATGGACATTAAGTGTGGTTTAGGCACATTGTGGTGTTCAGTAAGGAAGCAGTTATTTGTATTTAGTAGTGCAGATTTTGCTAGATTTCTTTGGGGGGGGGGGCTATAGTACCTTTCCAGGGCCTATGTGCTGCTAGTAACGTGGAAGCCCTCTATTTCCGTTAACAGATTACGGACCTGAGTGAGGACTTTTTTTGTGGGTTGAGTTGAATGCTATTGTTGGCAATTTTGAGTATAGAAAATTTTGGATCAGTTTACTTTTATCCTGTGCTCTTTGCTCAGCACTTCCATTAGGGTTTCCATCTACATCTTCGAAATATGTGATTCAGGCAAAGCCCCAACTAATCCATTCACTATTCAGTCACTATAGGCAGCAGAGTTACTCTGGACTTTTTGTTAAAGGTGCACAAAACTGTTGTGGTCCGCACTTTTGTGCACTCCTAAAAAGAAACGTAAAAAGATGGACACCATGGCAGAAGAGCTAGGCAAACTGCCAGAATTGGTGCATCTAATGTAATATGCCAATTCTGTGACAGCTGTGGGTTGGTATTTTTAGGCTGGAAAGGGCCCAATAACCATGGGCTTTCCCAGCCTGTCTGCTTTACCTTGGCTGGTTATCAACAATAGAGGGGCCCCTCTGTTTTATTTTTAATTACAGTATTTATTTAACTCCCAGCAGCAACCTGGAAGTCAGAGATGTGTCCAGACGTCTTCCCCATGCTGTCCCTTTATATTTGAACACTGTTTCCATCCATTTCAGCAATTTTCCTGAAAGCCCTCCTGTTGGGGTCTTCTGAAAAAATGCCCGAGTGTCCGATTGACTTCCATTATATATTCGGTACTCGAGTTAAGCCCGTCCGAATGTCCAACCTGCTCAATTCGAGTACGGAGCACTTTAGCTTCTAGTGCTCGCTCATCACCAGTAATAACACATGACTGCAAGGCCAGACTACACAATTTTGTAGTCTGTAACTATGGAGATACTTAGGGGTACTTTGCACGCTGCGGCATCGCTAGCATTGGCTAGCAATGCCGAGCACGATAGTACCTGCCCCTGTCACACATGCGATATCTTGTGATAGCTGCCGTAGCGAACATTATCGCTATGGCAGCATCACATGCACATATCTGCCCTGCGACGTCGCTCTGGCCGGCGACCCACCTGCTTCCTAAGGGGGCGGGTCGTGCGGTGTCACAGCGACGTCACACGGCAGGCGGCAAATAGAAGCGGAGGGGCGGAGATGAGCGGGACGTAACATCCTGCCCACCTCCTTCCTGCCACATAGCTGGTGGAGGCAGGTAAGGAGATGTTCCTCGCTCCTGCGGCTTCACACACAGCGATGTGTGCTGCTGCAGGAACGAGGAACAACATCGTATCTCCTATTGGTGCGACATTATGAAAATGACCGACGCTACACAGATCACCAATTTTCAACGCTTTTGCGATCATTTATTGGCGCATCTAGGCTTTACACATCGCGACATCGTTACCGGCGCCGGATGTGCGTCACTTTCGAGTTGACCCCGACGATATCGCAGTATCGATGTCGCAGCGTGCAAAGTACCCCTTAGTTCTCATTGGAGCGGTATGCACAAAATTAAAATATATTTTTCTCAAAATCTTTTGCAAAACTGCTATATTTTTTGCTTTAAAGTGGTTAACAATGATTACAAAATGCAAATGTATGTAAACTAATGATGACTTGTGTAATTACTTGTAGATAAAGCTGAAGGAGATTTTCGAAACACCTACAGAAATTAGCCTTGTTCTTGAATTGGTGACTGGAGGTGAATTGTTTGATAGGTGAGTAATGAACCAATGCTCAATACATTTTCCACAATTTTTTTTTTTTGTCCATAGTTAGTCTGGTACATGAGATACATCAACAGATCGAAGAATTATTCATAATACCAATATATTAGAAACTGAACTGTATGAGCAAATACCATCACTTTAACCCTGGGACTAAAGCTGGGTTCACACATAGCGACAGCGACAACGACATCGCTGTTACGTCACCATTTTCTGTGACGTAACAGCGACCTTGTAAGTCGCTGTTATGATCGCTGCTTAGCTGTTAAACACAGCGACGCAGCAGCGATCATAACGTCGCTACATGTGCAGAGAGCAGGGAGTAGCGCACACTGCTTAGCACTGGCTCCTTGCTCTCCTAGCTACAGTACACATTGGGTTAATTAACCCGATGTGTACTGCAGCTACATGTCACAGTGCAGAGAGCAGGGAGCCGCGCACACTGCTTAGCGCTGGCTCCTTGCTCTCCTAGCTACAGTACACATAGGGTTAATTAACCCGATGTGTACTGCAGCTACATGTGCACAGAGCAGGAGCTGGCACTAGCAGCAAGAGCGGCGGAGGCTGGTAACGAAGGTAAATATCGGGTAACCAGGGAAAGGTCTTCCCTTGGTTACCCGATGTTTACAGTGGTTACAGCTTTCCGCAGCTGCCAGACGCCGACTCCTGCTCCCTGCTCGCTTCATTTCGTCGCTCTCTCACTGTCACACACAGCGATGTGTGCTTCACAGCGGGAGAGCGACGACGAAAAAATGAAGCAGGACATTCAGCAACGAGCAATGACCTCACAGCAGGGGCCAGCTCGTTGCTGGATGTCACACACAGCGACAGCGACGGGACTTCCCTGCAACGTCATAGAAAATGGTGACGTAGCAGCGACGTCGTTGTCGTCGTCGCTGTGTGTGACACCACCTTTAGACACTTAGCAGAGAGCCTTCTATTGTTAGAGAGTCTTGGGCTTCTGATAAAAGCAGCCTCCAAATGAAATCATACGGTAATCATGTCTTCCGGTAAGATTGATGTGTTTTCTTCATAGAGCTGACGGACATGCAAATTATCCTATTCTCTTCATTCCTGTTAAATGCTGAATTGAGAAAAAGGTGAAGAATTCAGCTGGCTGTAAATCCACAGTTCCACATTTATATTAGGATTTAATGTAGTTATTATGTTTCACGGACACAGAAATGGGCCTCCCTGACATATGTTATTCATCAGATTATCTCATGGATTTGTGGATTGCTGGAAGTAAGAGATATTAGAAAAAAAATGTACAGTTTTCTGTGCATCTGAATGAGGTTTATAAAGTCATGCATATTCTGTAGGAACTATTCCATTCTGATGCATAGAAGAGACATTTTCTGCAATTTCTGCTGCTTGTGGATCCTTAAAGCAACTCCCTTTAGTACCGCTGCCTCCATCTGTCAGATTGATTCCTAATTTTCGTCTTCCACAAAATGTCCAGCATGGTAGCATGGAAACTCTGTGGAATATGCGGACCAGACCTTCTCTTCTAAATGGAACAATTTTATTAATAGTGTACATGATTGATGTAATTTATTCTGAGAAATAGGTTTCATTCATATACGTGTGCACCAATAGGAGAACAATAAATTATAGGGAAGGAATAGGAATACAATGTATAGTAACTGTCAGTAGGTGCTCCATGGCTATGTGCCATGGTAGTGACAGGGAAGATATGGTGCATAACGCAACACACAACACAACAAGGGGTTCATCTGGGACACTTATACAACGGTGGGCCCTAGACCTAGTGAGGGGGGAAAATGGGACACTTCCTTCACTCACCTGCAGCTGCACTCTACACTCCTAGCCAGTTCTTATACCGGTTCTGCACCTGTCACCAAACAGGATACCTGTGTCCTTTGCAGACCCTGTAATAGCCCTGTCTAATGGCTGGCAGGGGAGGGATTCTAGCCCCACCGCTGCACTAATGACACACCTAGGGAAGCAAAGACAGACAGGTGAAAAACAACAAGAGACAGCTGTAGTCAGCAACAGGACTGCAACCTACACAGCAACTTGCAAAGATGGCTCCACCAGCTCCTTCCACCTCCTGGCCAAGCATCCAAATGAAAGTGAATAATTGGCACCTTCTACAGGAAGCAGAGGGTATATACAGTGACAGGGAGTTGTCCAAACCGGAAACACCTGAGATGGTAACGAAAATGCTTGCTCGCAAGGAGTACTGACAATATCCCTTGCCTCCATAAAAGGAAATGGAATACATTTATTCTGCAGTCTCACAAGGCAAAGTTAGACTTTGGCCCAAAACCTGTTACTAGTCTCTTAAAACACAAAGATGACCATGACACTATGCTAATGACCTGAGTGTAGAGTAGCAGGACTTTATTAGTGCTGACATTTTGCATCTACGAGGTGGACATGCTGCGTTGGCATTCCACATGGTTAGATTATACTGCTCTGTGCAGTGTGATAAACAGAGCTGGGTGTAAAAGTGCCTATCATGAACTGACCTTCTCCCAGCCGAGCTATTGCCTGCCAATGCTGACTTTCCCTCAAGATTACTGTCTTTGAACGGCTGATAAGGATGCTCTTCCCTGACACAGCTTTTTCTAAGGACGCTTTCACATAGATATATTGTGGTCAGTAGCTTGCATTATCATTTGTGCCAAAACTGAGAATGGAAGCTACACAGAGAAAACCTAAAACGGAAAGATTTTTATCTTTTCTATGTTTTGGAATACCTCCTGGGTTTGGCATACAAATAGTGAAGCAAAATATTGTGATGTATAGGTGTCTTAAAGGATTACAGGGTACAAATCCTAAATAAGCATCGTAGGATATGCACAGCAATTTAGAGAGGGCTCAAGGAGTAGCTTAAAATTTGTATGTGATTTTTGAAGATATTGTCGGATTAATAGGATTTGAGTTTATCCAGCAAGATTACACAGAATTTACTCAAGATTCTGAAGATGTTCACATTAGATAGATCAGCTAATGGACATAGAAAAGCACACAGGCACAAGTGTCAGAGTACAACATCGCCATTCCTATTTATACCAATAGCAAATAGAAAACCTAACCAATCAGCATGACATTTATTATTGTTATTAGGGCTTTACATGTCAAAGGGGTGTACATAATAAAAATAAGTACAGTAATCATGAACAATTCTAGGAACAGACTGGTACAGGAGGAGAGAGAACCCTGCCTTGGAGGGTTCACAGTTTACAGGTGATGAGTGAGGATAAAGTAGGTGAGGATAGAGCTGATTGTGCAGCATTATAGCGGAATAAGGGTTACTGCAGGTTGTAGGCTTAACGGAAGAGGTGGATCTTCAGGTTCCTTCTGGAGGTTTCCACAGTAGGGTGATATGTTGGGGAAGAGAGTTCCACAGTTTGGGTGATGCAAGGGAGAAATCTTTTATCTTATTGTGAGAAGAGGAGCTAAGAGGGGATTAGAGAAGGAGATCTTTTACTGATCGGAGGTTGCCTTCAGGTAGGTACCGGGAGACTAAGTCACAGATATATGGATGAGACAGTGTGTGGATAGCTTTGTATGTTATATTTAGGGTTTTGAACTGGAGTCTTTGGGCAATGGGAAGCCAAGGAGGGAAGTGAAGGGATTGGCAGAGTGGAGAGGCTGAGGAATGGCGAGGGGAGAGGTGAATTAAGTTAGATTGGAGGGGTGCAAGACTTTTAGAAAGGAGGCCACAGAGCAGGAGGTTGTAGTAGTCGAGGCGGGAGATCATGAGGACATGCCCTAGTGTTTTTGCCGAATCTTGGGTAAGGAATATACAGATACAGGAAATATTTTTGAGTTGAAGTCAGCAGGACTTGGAAAAGGCTTGGATATGTGGTATGAAGAAGAGAAAGGAGTAAAAGGTTAAACCAAGGCAGCGAGCTTGCATGACTGGGGAGAAGGATAAGCCATTGACTTTGCTGAATATGTTTGTTGGGGGTATTGAGTGAGAGGGAGGGAGGAAAGATACTTAGAGATTTAGCCATAAAATTATTATAAAGCAATAGATCCTCATGCATAAATAGGGGTTGAAAGCAACATAACATTTTTATCTTTAAGTCACATTCCAACCACATGTTTCTAAATCTGTTCTTGCAAGCTTGCATGGCCTTTATCTGAAACCATGTCCTATTTCTGTTTGGAGAAGGTACATTGTCCTTTGACCTTTTATCCTGGAAACTTGCTTTTTCTCCAAATGGGTTTTTCTTTAAATAACATCCAGAAGTCTCACATGAGTAAGTCACATAGGGTGCCTAAGGCTACATGATCAGTGCTTGTGCTATATTTTTTTGCTGCACAATTGCTGCACCTTAGTTTACTTGTGTTTTTTTCATTGCGTTGTTTGTGTGCGTTTTTGATGCTGTGTTTTTTGTCTCTGGTGTGTTATGCTTTAAATAAACCGGCTTTGTTTTTAAAACTTCCTGGTATTGACATTCTTAGATACAGTAAGGCGGGCTTTGCACGCTGCGACATCGGTAACAATGTGTTACCGATGCTGCAGCGATAGTCCCGCCCCCGTCACACGTGCAATATCTAGTGAAAGCTGCCATAGCGATTATTATCGCTACGGCAGTTTCACACGCACATACCTGCCGTGCGACGTCCCTCTGGCCGGCGACCCACCTCCTTCCTAAGGGGGCGGGTCGTGCGGCGTCACAGCGACGTCACACGGCAGGCGGCCAATTGAAGTAGAGGGGCGGAGATGAGCAGGATGTAAACATCCCGCCCACCTCCGTCCTTCTCATTGCAGCCGGTGGCAGGTAAGGTGAAGTTCCTCGCTCCTGCGGCTTCACACACAGCGATGTGTGCTGCCGCAGGAGCGAGGAACAACATCGCACCTGTCGCTGCACCGGCATTATGGAAATGTCGGAGGCTGCAGCGATGATACGATAACGATGCTTTTGCGCTCGTTCATCGTATCAAAAAGGATTTGCACGTTGCGATATCGACTGCGACGCCGGATGTGCGTCACTTTCGATTTGACCCCATCGACATCGCATGTGCAATGTCGCAACGTGCAAAGCCGCCCTTACATGCATTTTTGATGCGATTATTCTGTGTAAATGCACTAAAAACGCCTATGTGTTTTTCATCTGCAGATTTTCCTCATCTAATGCTAGTCTATTTGGATATTCTGCACAGCGCAGCCGCAAAAGAAATCGTGTGTATGAGATTTCTAAAATCCCATAGAATTTGCTGAAACTGTAAAAAGCAGCTTTTAATTTGCATAAAACACGTAAAAAAATGCTGCAAAAAAACCATAGCAAAAATACATGTGACTGTAGCCTTAAGCAGTTTCTGCTTTAAATGCTTATAAATTGAAACACACTAAAAAGTCTAATCAATTAACTATATCAATATCAACTGAGTCTACTAAACTGGGTTAGACATCTAAAATCATTGAAGGAAAAGCTGCATAGAGAGATCTGAGTCATAACATAGTAGGCGCTGAATTCAGGTGAAGATTTATGGCATGACTAATGAAAGGTTTCTAGACATGTTTGACAGTATACACTGGACATCAAAATTAAAGAACAATGTATGATCACTTCCTTTTTTTAAAAAATAAAGTAATCTACATTGATCAATATTTGAAGGTTTTTTGTAAGGGGTACACCATGCCACTAGAATAGTGTTTTACAAAAGATCCAAAGTTTATCAACATGAATTTTTTGTTTTGCCCAAAACGTAATGATTATAATTCGAAAACAACACTGACTGTGGCACAGAGAAAGATTATAAGTAAATTATCTGAAGGTAACAACAGTCACCAATGAGTAGAAAGTGTACAGGCCTTTGCTTTGAATGACTTCAGCTCATCTGTGGCTACAGGACATCACTAGTCTCTCACACTGCTCTGGTGTGATTTTGATCCACTCTTCTTCCAGTCTCTTCCACAGTTCTTTGACTATTGGGTTTCTTGGCCATAACTTTGTCACCAAGGATTTTCCAGAGGTTTTCTATTAGGTTTAGATCAGTACTCTGGGCTGGACATTTCATTTCTTTCTGCTAATGAGAAGTTTGGTCATTGCAGAGTGGGCTTTCAGTCCAAATGCTCTTAAACGTCATGACACTGTATGATGAGACAGATCCTTAAACTGTTCAGTGCTGAACAGGTGAGCAATTCCAGCTGCAGTGTTGTAACGATTACCCATGGAGATTCTCCACATTATCCTATCCTCTCTTGCGATGGTGACCAGCCTTCTTGGGGGGACTTTAAAGAGTTTTTGATGCTGTAAAGATGCAATATTATCGAAATCACAGACTTGGAACGACCAACTTCTCTTGCTGTGGCTGATAGGGTCACCCCTTTGGCCTTCATCTGGACAGCCTGCTGCCAGAGTGTTTCAGTCACTTTGGAATGGCACACCATTTTTGCAAAGTCAGTGCAAACTGGAAACGTAGGCTGCCAGTTACTTAGGGTTTGTCACATAATTAAGGAAATTAGCACCAGGTGCCAGATTAACACTAATAACTTTCAGGTATCTGAAAGTGTTCTCTAATTTTGATCAGTGTTCTTTTTCATTTATCTCATTTACATTTATATTATGTGCTTTTGAAAAAATTCAATTTATGAAAAGAGCTTAAAATACTGCTAGTTTACTCATTTAGGGTATAATCACATAGGACTGCACAATGACCTTAACAATTAGGAAATTCTGCAGTGTTCTCTAATTTTGATCTCCACTGTATATACCGTGTTTTTCCAAAAATAAGACACTGTCTTATATTTTTTTTGCCCCCCAAAAAAGCACTGGGGCTTATTTTTAGAGGAGGTCTTATTCTTGGAGAAACACGGTTAGGGGTAAGTTTACCCCCCAAAAAAGCAGACACCCCCCTCTTCCCAGGAGAGTCATACTCACCAGACCAGGACGTCTGCGTGGTTCCCAGGTCCTTCTGTGATCTCGGTCGGTGCTGCACGCGTCCTACCCTGCTGCTAGCTGACGCGCTGACACACACAGCCCGATCGCACACACAAACACAGCAGATATCACACACACACACACAGCAGATCACACACACACAGCAGATCGCAGATATACACAGCAGATCACACTCAGCAGATCGCAGGCGCACACAGCCGATCACAGATACACACAGCCGATCACAGATACACACAGCCGATCGCAGGCACACACAGCAGATCACACACAGCTGATTGCAAGCACACACAGCAGATCATACACACACACACAGCAGATCACACACACACAGCAGATCACACACACAGCAGATCGCAGATATACACAGCAGATCACTCACAGCAGATCGCAGGCACACACAGCAGATCGCAGGCACACACAGCCGATCACAGATACACACAGCCGATCACAGATACACACATCCGATTGCAGGCACACACAGCCGATCACAGATAGACACATCCGATCGCAGGCACACACAGCCGATCACAGATACACATGATCCGATCACAGGCACACACAGCCGATCACAGATACACACAGCCGATTGCAGACACACACAACAGATCACACAGACACACACACACACACACACACACACAGCAGATCACATCCAGCACTTACGGCCGCAGGGAATGAGAGCAAGTAACGTGTCCGGCCGCAGGTCCTGTTCGTTGCGTTCCACTGGACTGCCTCTCAAGATTCTGCCGGCGAGAAGAGATCGGTGTCGCTGTTTGAGGTGAATGTGTATGCGATCCAATGTGTGTGAGATCCGATGTTTGTGTATATGATCCGATGTTTGTGTGTGCGATCTGATTATGTGTGCGATCTGACTGTGTGTGCGATCTGATGTTTGTGTGTGAGATCTGGTGTGTGTGTGAGATCTGATTGTGTGTGTGTGTGTGTGTGTGTGTGTGTGTGTGTGTGTGTGAGATCTGGTGTGTGTGTGAGATCTGATTGTGTGTGTGTAAGTGTGTGTGTGTGAGAGCTGCTGTGTGCGGGTGTGTGATCACTGCAGGTCCTGCCGCTCAGTGTCGGGTGAGTGATTGCAGGGTGCCGCTGTGTATAATGAAGTGTCCTGCAGTAACTGTATCCTTTTTTAGCTGCACGGACACTTCATTATTGATCCGCGACTAGAGCTTATTTTCGGGGGAGGGCTTATATTTAAGCCTTTCTCCGAAAATGCTGAAAATCCCTGCTAGGGCTTATTTTTGGGGGAGGTCTTATTTTTGGAAAAACACGGTATATGTAATTTGTGAGTGTAGGTGTACACTAGAAAGACTAATAAGTTTAACTGCCCAAATGGAGATAAAAAATATTGACATTTCAACATTTACATGGATTACTAATATATCATAAGGGATATAAAGCTAAAGGGGGCTTTACACGCTGCGATATCGTTAGTGAATTATCGTCGGGGGTCACGGTGTTTGTGACGCACATCCGGCGTCATTAACGATATTGCAGTGTGTGACAAGTACGAGCGACCTTAAATGATCGCAAAAGCGGTCAAAATCGTTTGCCGCGGAGAGGTCGTCCTGAAACCAAAAATCGTTATCTGCTTCTTAGCGATGTTGTTACTCATTCCTGCGGCACCACACATCGCTATGTGTGACACCGCTGGAGCGACAAACATCTCCTTACCTGCCTCCACCGGCAATGCGGAAGGAAGGAGGTGGGCGGGATGTTACGTCCCGCTCATCTCCACCCCTCCGCTTCTATTGGACACCTGCCATGTGACGTCGCTGTAACAATGCACAAACCGCCCCCTTAGAAAGTAGGCGGTTCACCGGCCAGAGCGACATTGCAGGGCAGGTAAGTCCGTGTGACGGGTGTAAGCGAGGTTGTGTTGTACAACTGAAAGGGGCGGGTACGATCGCTTGCGATCTTGCTAGCGAGATTGCAGCGTGTAAAGTACCCTTAAGTCTTTTGTAAACTTGTAGTTTATTGAGTGGAGCTGAGCCAGGAGGCCACATGGCCGAGCATGTCCGTCATAGTCAATATAATTTATGCCACAAAAGTAGCATACAGTTAGGTCCAGAAATATTTGGACAGTGACACAATTTTCGCGAGTTGGGCTCTGCATGCCACCACATTGGATTTGAAATGAAACCTCTACAACAGAATTCAAGTGCAGATTGTAACGTTTAATTTGAAGGTTTGAACAAAAATATCTGATAGAAATTGTAGGAATTGTACACATTTCTTTACAAACACTCCACATTTTAGGAGGTCAAAAGTAATTGGACAAATAAACCAAACCCAAACAAAATATTTTTATTTTCAATATTTTGTTGCGAATCCTTTGGAGGCAATCACTGCCTTAAGTCTGGAACCCATGGACATCACCAAACGCTGGGTTTCCTCCTTCTTAATGCTTTGCCAGGCCTTTACAGCCGCAGCCTTCAGGTCTTGCTTGTTTGTGGGTCTTTCCGTCTTAAGTCTGGATTTGAGCAAGTGAAATGCATGCTCAATTGGGTTAAGATCTGGTGATTGACTTGGCCATTGCAGAATGTTCCACTTTTTTGCACTCATGAACTTCTGGGTAGCTTTGGCTGTATGCTTGGGGTCATTGTCCATCTGTACTATGAAGCGCCGTCCGATCAACTTTGCGGCATTTGGCTGAATCTGGGCTGAAAGTATATCCCGGTACACTTCAGAATTCATCCGGCTACTCTTGTCTGCTGTTATGTCATCAATAAACACAAGTGACCCAGTGCCATTGAAAGCCATGCATGCCCATGCCATCACGTTGCCTCCACCATGTTTTACAGAGGATGTGGTGTGCCTTGGATCATGTGCCGTTCCCTTTCTTTTCCAAACTTTTTTCTTCCCATCATTCTGGTACAGGTTGATCTTTGTCTCATCTGTCCATAGAATACTTTTCCAGAACTGAGGTGGCTTCATGAGGTGTTTTTCAGCAAATTTAACTCTGGCCTGTCTATTTTTGGAATTGATGAATGGTTTGCATCTAGATGTGAACCCTTTGTATTTACTTTCATGGAGTCTTCTCTTTACTGTTGACTTAGAGACAGATACACCTACTTCACTGAGAGTGTTCTGGACTTCAGTTGATGTTGTGAACGGGTTCTTCTTCACCAAAGAAAGTATGCGGCGATCATCCACCACTGTTGTCATCCGTGGACGGCCAGGCCTTTTTGAGTTCCCAAGCTCACCAGTCAATTCCTTTTTTCTCAGAATGTACCCGACTGTTGATTTTGCTACTCCAAGCATGTCTGCTATCTCTCTGATGGATTTTTTCTTTTTTTTCAGTCTCAGGATGTTCTGCTTCACCTCAATTGAGAGTTCCTTAGACCGCATGTTGTCTGGTCACAGCAACAGCTTCCAAATGCAAAACCTCACACCAGTAATCAACCCCAGACCTTTTAACTACTTCATTGATTACAGGTTAACGAGGGAGACGCCTTCAGAGTTAATTGCAGCCCATATGCTGGGTTCACACTAAGCGACAGCGACAACGACGTCGCTGTTACGTCACCATTTTCGGTGATGTAACAGCGACCTTGTAAGTCGCTGTTATGATCGCTGCTTAGCTGTCAAACACAGCAGAAGCAGCGATCATAACGTCGCTGTGCTACATGTGCAGAGAGCAGGGAGCCGCGCTTAGTGCTGGCTCCTTGCTCTCCTAGGTACAGTACACATCGGGTTAATTAACCCGATGTGTGCTGCAGCTACATGTCACAGTGCAGAGAGCAGGGAGCCGCGCGCACTGCTTAGCGCTGGCTCCTTGCTCTCCTTGCTACAGTATACATCGGGTTAATTACCCGATGCGTACTGCAGCCACATGTGCACAGAGCAGGAGCCGGCGCTGGCAGCAAGGGCGGAGGCTGGTAAATATCGGGTAACCAGAGAAAGGTCTTCCCTTGGTTACCCGATGTTTACGCTGGTTGCAGCTTACCGCAGCTGCCAGTAACGGCTCCTGCTCGCTTCATTTCGTCGCTCTCTCGCTGTCACACACAGCGATGTGTGTGTCACAGCGGGAGAGTGACGACCAAAAAATGAAGCTGGACATTCAGCAACGACCGGCGACCTCACAGCAGGGGCCAGGTCGTTGCTGGATGTCACACACAGCGACAGCGACGGGACGTCGCTGCAACGTCACAGAAAATGGTGACGTAGCAGCGACGTCATTGTCGTTGTCGCTGTGTGTGACACCATCTTTAGAGTCCCTTGTCCAATTACTTTTGGTCCCTTGAAAAAGAGGAGGCTATGCATTATAGAGCTATGATTCCTAAACCCTTTCTCCGATTTGGATGTGAAAACTCTCATATTGCAGCTGGGAGTGTGCACTTTCAGCCCATATTATATATATAATTGTATTTTTGAACATGTTTTTGTAAACAGCTAAAATAACAAAACTTGTGTCACTGTCCAAATATTTCTGGACCTAACTGTAAATAATAACAGAAATGATCTACAGTCTCTGACTAGAGTAAATTTCTCGTGGTGCTTATTAATTGTGCAGTAAAAACTTATGCAACTTATTGTTGCATGAAATCCTATAAATACACTACGCTGAGAGTCGTGTGAAAAGTGAAATATCATAAATCTTTGTTCAAATATCAATATAACAACCAAGAAAAACATAAAAACTACGGGGAAAAGAAAAGCCCAGAAACTTCTTCCAGAAAAAGCCTTTAGACTATAGTTAAAGTTTCGGATATGCATTAGATATTCGGGCAATCTGTCTGTGTTCCCCCTACATTGTGTGCTCTGAAAAGGAAAAAGTCAAAACAACATTTTAAAGACGATAACCGTCCCACTTGAAGTTATTTTTGTCTACAGAATTCCGTGTTTCCAAAGCATAGATCTTAGGCTGGATATTTCTGTTACATCAGACTCATTTTATTTTAACCTGATGCAACTCAACACATCCCATCTGATAGCAGACCTCATGCAAAAAGTATCAGTTTTCATCAGGTTTTTCACCATTTTCTCCCAGTTACTGGTCTGGGACTGGATCACGATGTTACATCAAATGTTGGTGCCTTCACTTATCCCACACAACAAATGATGTGCCAGAAAAGTAAGAACAATCACATTGAAAACAATGGAATCAGTTCCTCCACCAGTTTCCAGTTGGCGTTTTGATTAAAAATTGCACCCTGACTGATTCTTCTCCTCCCTGATATCCTCAGTCAGGGTGAGTTGAGAAATCCGTAAAAATTGGATAGATAACTGTTTCTACCAAAACTCAGGAATATTGAACGTAAACTATAAGTCTAGTAAATTAGAAAATGCTTACACTCCTCAACTTGGAAATCGCAGCTCCAAGAAAGAAAAGGTGTAGAGTGGTAGAAATCACAGGATGGACAGACATGTTACTAAGAAGTAAATGATGAAAATATGAAAACTGAATTTTCAAAACATCTCTATTTATTCAGTGTTGAGTTTAAACCCCTTGAGTAAAAAACGCATGCATCTACAGGCCTTAACATGCTATCAAAGAGGTTATCAAAGGAGGTCTGAATGCATACTGGTACAGAAACCATCAAGGTCAGCTCCCTTTGCAGTGGTCAACCAATGACGTCCCAGATGTGCTAGATGATGGACAATTCCAGAGCACCGCAGGCCATGGTAGCAGGTTTAGGCCACGCAGGCTGATGCTCAGAGTAGTACAAACAACATGCAGGATAGAGTTGTCATGCTGAAAATTGTCTCCAGGGACACTTTGGAGAAATGGCCATATCATTGATTCCACCACCAAATCAATGTAAGGCTGAGCTGTTAGTGTACCTGGAATTAAAGGAGTTATCCACTTTCAGGAATGTGGTCCCCAAACTGTGTAAAATACATAAAATAGCAAACTCAGCAGGTACTCATCCTTCTTGGATCCAGTGCTTGCTCCCTGCCGCTGCTCTGTTTTCGGTGTTTTGACTATAGCGGTGACATCACGTCAACAGCGCACATCAATGCTATAGCCAGTCACTGGGTTTAGCGGCTTGTACACTCAGCTCCATGTCAGATGCCATCAACCTCAGTGCACAAGTGTCGCGGGCGGAGGAGGGAACGCAGCTGCTGCTGCTGCTCGGTGGTGGCTCGAGCGGTGGGCCGGATCCTCCCGGGGACTCGAGTGGCGTTCCTCGCCCGTGAGTGAAAGGGGGTAGTTTGGTTTGGGTTTAGGGATATTGTCCGTGACGTCACCCACGGTTGTGGTGAGGTTGTGACACCACCGCTGCTCTGGACGGGGATCCCGGGAGCGATGACAGGGAGCAGCTTGGATGTTGGTTCTCCCCTCTGTGGGTAGGGGGTTTGGTTGTCCTGGGGCCCAGTGAGGGGTAGGGATGTATGGCAGGCGGGTTACGGGGCCTGGTGAGGTGCAGGGTCGCAGGGGCAGCGCTGTGCCGCACGGCACGGTGGTACTCACTCAGCCAATGACGAATGCAAAGTCTCCGGTAAAACAAACGGCTGCATGGACGGGTCCCACAAATGGCTGCGGTGTTTCTCCTCCCAGCAGGTTGATGGTGACTGCCTTTCCCTGCACCTGTGTTGTGTTACGGTTCCAATGGCTTCTCACCGGTAACCCGCTCCCCAGCTTGGATGGATGCTGAGGGAGCCCCTTTTGCCCGCAGGCTCTGGCCCTGGGAACTGTAGCCTTGGCGGTGACTGTGTTTCCCTTTACGGTTTGAGCTGTTGCCTTCAATCGGGTCTTGACTGCTGGGAAACCCTGGAGGTTCCCTTCGCTAGCGGATTTGACAAATTTAACGGTGACTCCTAGCCTTGTCGGGGTCCGTAAGCTCTGCCGGATGGTGTCGGCTTCTTTTTACTCTCTGATCCGGTACCGCCGGGCCACCGCCCGTCCACGGTCCTTACGGTTTGCTCCAATCAGCCTCTCCTGCAGACGGTCACCATCGTCTGCCAACCTTGCTGTACCGTCCGGGCCACACACCCGGACCGCCTTCTGTCTGCTCCTCTACCACTTCACTCCTCTCACTTCAACTTCAAAACTCTATCTCCTTCCTTTTCCCGCCTCCATGACTGTGAACTCCTCGGTGGGCGGGACCAACCGCCTGGCCCACCCCCTGGTGTGGACATCAGCCCCTGGAGGAAGGCAACAAGTATTTTGTGTTTGGCCTAGGTGTGCCTAACCGGGGTGTGGGGTGTGTTGGTGTAGTTCTGTGACGACCTGGCTTGTCCAGCGCGCCACACAAGCACTGAGCTCAGTAACTGGCCACTATGCTGTTGTGTGCTGTTAACATGAGGATATCATTGTGGTCAAAACACAAGAATAGGAGTAGCAGCAGGAAGTCAGCCCTAGACCCATGGAGGGTGAGTACCTGCTGAGTTTGTTATTTTTTATTTTTAACAGTTTGGAGCCCAGTTTCCTGAAAGTAGAAAGCCTCTTCAAGAATAGAGAGGCTTCTGTATGGTATAATACCCAACTCCATAAACCCAGGATTAAGACCGGTGTGATGTTTCCTTGTGAATGCCTCTTCAAGGAATTGCCCACATGGTCATCAGGTCAATCTCCAGGGAAAACTTATTAGTGCATCTAAGACAATTCTCATCGCTGAAGAGGATAGACCTCCATTATGATCACCATTGCCATCTTGCTGTGAACCGGCCTATCAGAGCGATGGCATGAGGTCAATAGACATCTGTAGCTGAATGTCTAGCTCAACATTTTAGGTTAGGTCATGGGTTGAACTTGATGGACCTAAGTCTACCTTCAACCTGAAACACTATGAAACTATAAGCCCAATATGGTATAAATACCCTCTTATGGTTTATGTAGACACTGATGTCTTAAGCTTGGTATATGATCACTACGCACCATTCTTCTAATCTGACAATCCTCTGCAAACCTTTTACTGTCATTCCAGTTTGATGTTATTTTCCCAATGACTAGGACACATAATGTTGAACAGTTCTGACTTCTCAGCCTACAATCATTCGGATCTTACAGCTCGTCCTTCTTGGTGTTGCAGTTACAATATAGAAGAGTTTATAAATGAAATTGTCAATGTAAAACATTTTTTCTGTGCTGCATATTTTGTATTGATTAGTTTTAATAAGGCACTCTTGGCTTTTCTGCAGAATTGTGGAGAAAGGTTACTACAGTGAGCGGGATGCTGCTGATGCGGTGAAACAAATTTTAGAAGCAGTAGCTGTAAGTATTCTTGGTGCTCTGATTTTGTGATCTTGTGCACATTGTAAACCTGCACTGTATAACTATATCATTTGAGTTAAAATGATTGGATTTATATATTTTTAAGTAACTGAGTGTGATTCTCAGCAAAACAATATGGGATATATTGGCTAAACATGATTTGTTTGTATTGCAGGGTCTAGGTGTTGTCCAAACAAAAAAATATTTCAATAACTGAAAAAATGTTAAGTATTAATGTTTTGTTTAAATATTATTATTCGTTTTTATTGAGCAAAATATAAAAAAAATACAAAGTTTGATATTTTCCACTCTTAAACACTAGGGGGAGCAGCTGCTGAAATCCTGCTGCAGAGCTACTGTAGAACTAGCTCACATTACAGCTGTAGTAAAAGTGGGCAGAATCTGCTCTCCTGTGTGTGATGTCACAGCTCCCCCTCCCAATATGGGTATTTCCAAAAGGATAAGAGAAGATGAAGTTTAGGATCATAGTGCAGAGCCATTTTGTTGGTGACCAGGAATGTCTAAAGTGTCACCAAGGACAGCTGCATATTGCTCCCCACATAGCGCTCTGCACGCCCCGGTTCAGCAATGCCCTGCTGCATGCACGTCCACCTGCAATGTTCTGCCACATCCATGCCCGCAATGCTCTGCCACACGCATGCACACACACAATGCTGTGCCACACGCACGTCCGCAATGCTCTGCCACACACATGTATACCCGCAATGCTCTGCATGCATGCACGCCCAAACGCAATGCTCTGCCACATACATGCACACAATGCTCTGCCACATGCATGCCGCAATTCTCTGCCCCAAGCACACACACAATGCTTTGCCACACGCACGCCCGCAATGCTCTGCATGCACGCACGCCCACATCCAATGCTCTGCCACATACATGCACACAATGCCCTGCCACATGCACACCCGCAATGCTCTGCCCCACGCATGCACACAATGCTCTGCCACATGCACTCCCGCCTGTAATACTCTGCCACACGCATGCCCGCAATGCTCTGCTGCACGCACAAACACGCACAATGCCCTGCCACAAGCACGCCCACAATGTTCTACCACACGCCCGCAATGCTCTGCATACATGCATGTCCGCACGCAATGATCTGCCACATACATGCACACAATGCTCAACCATATGCACGCCCGCAATGCTCTGCCACACGCATGCACACAATCCTCTGCCACACACACACCCGCAATGCTCTGCCACACACGCGGCCGCTTGAAATGCTTTGCATGTATGCACGCTCACATGCAATGCTCTGCATGTATGCACGCAATATTCTGCATGCACGCACGCACACACGCAATGCTCTGCATGCGCACATGTAAGCCCACAATGCTCTGCATGCACGTACGCATCCAATGCTCTACATGCACGCACACCCGCATGCAATTCTATGCATGCACGCACACAATGCTCAGCATGCACGCATGCCTGCATGCAATGCTCGGCATTCATGCACGCCAGCACGCAATGCACTGCATGCACGCAATGCTCTGCATGCAGGCCCTCAGCGGCTGCAGCAAGGAGAGCTGGGGGAGGGTAATAGCGGCACATGAGGGAAAGCGGGAGGGTGTCATTAGAGATGGTAGCGATGGCACAGGGGGAGAGAACGGGGGGGTCATTCAAGACAGTAGCAGCAGTGGCGGGGGAAGGGGCGCCGGTACTCATACAGGCCGAACGGGTGACGGGGGAAAGTGCAGCACACAGCATATGCTGTGAGCTGCACAAAGATGGCACCGATCTCCTCCCTCTGCTGCGACAGCCCAGGGGACGCGTTCAGGTCATAGCATGGAGCTGTCCTGTATTAACTAAAGGGTTGCAGCGCGACTATCTGAGTGAATGCACAGAGGGCTGCCATAAAGGAGGTGAGTAACTGTCGTTACACACTGCAAATAAAAGATGGCAGCGCCCAATGCTTCAGTAAAACTAGAATGAAATAAAAACTAAATAAACAGTGAGTTTACTTTTGTATTAAAAATACTTGATTTCATAATCACTATTATTAATACTAAAAAAAAAAACCGTGACACCTTCCCTTTAAGGAGGAACAGTTCAGAAAGAATCCCTTTGTCATGCACTGTTACAGAAGGGCTTATATTTCAAGCATACTCCCAAAACCCTAAACAATATTGCTAGGGCTTATTTTCAGGGTAGGTCTTATTTTAGGGAAACTGGTATAGCGCTAAGTGGGGTGAGACCTACCCTGGCCATTGCGATGGATCCCTATGTTTGCTGTGTACGCCTCTGCTTATTATAGAGATAGTTTTTAAATATATTTTCAAATGATAGACAATATTTTTTAGTGACAACAACTTAATTGTCTGTAAGTATAGAATCACAGCTCATACCCTCCAAACTAAATAAAGGAGTGTAAGAATGACATTGAGATGATATTATTTCCCAGGAGAGACATCATTAGAGCTTCAGCTAGGAACCGGTTTATTTATCGGTCTATGTACCATAAGGGTTTATAGCAAAGGTATTTTCACACAGACCAACTGTGCTTCCCTGCTACCTAGAAATAGCTCTCCTAGCAGAAGAAATATAGCAAGCTCCATTCTTATATGGATTTATATCTTGTCAAAACAAGCAATTACAACATCAAGGAGTAGAGTCATTACATTTATCTGTACCTCCGCTCCATTGATTTACAATTTAGCAAGTAATGTGCTGTAATTAGAAACACCATCAAATAATTATATATAGATGGCTGTTAAATAAATGTTTGGATTGGATTGTAAAATATAAATATTCTGTATTACTTCACTAGCATGATTAATTCCAGTCAGATTTTAATATGTTATTGAACATACATAACTGTTTTATGTTCTACATGACATTTACTACAAGCCTGTAAACTAGGCTGAGGTGGAAGGGTTATTCCCATGTTGGCCTCTTGTCTTATGAGAGGGGAATAGCTTTCTCCAAGCTCCAACCACTGGAGGTGCAGCTATAGAAACAGTGTATATCAGCTATGTAACTCCCGTAGAAATTAATGGGAGTTACTGTAGCAGCAAAGTTTCATTAATCTTAACTGGTTCCATAGGACTACCTCCACTGGTTGCAGTCTGGACAGAATTGTTCCCATTTGTTTTCATGTCTGAGACAGGAATAATCCTTTAACACTAGAAGTCCCAGAGAGGGGTCATTTAACATTTCTACCTTTGGAACCCAGAGACTGGTCGAATGATCTGAAGGATTTTAGCTAACATCCTATAATCATCGTCTTTTGTTCTGTAATTAAGGCCATTACTGTTGCACCACAGGAGGTTGTTGTTTTCCATTGAGTTTAGCCATTTAGTTTCTAGTTGGTTTTATTCAGTTTGGACTAAGGGTCATTTGACCCTCTTTTGGGACTTCAGGGGGGAGCTCAAATTTCTGAGACTTCTAGTGTTAAAGAAGCAGTCCAGCATTTTTTCCATCACTGCACCCTTCTATTGATAGTTTATCACAATCTGCATATTTTTCATATGTAGTGTTCTTCTTTCCCCGCAGGTCAGGCTCCTCTCTACTTTACTTTAGACTCCCTCTTGATTCCCTGATTTCATTTTTGTATTTTATTTTTCTATGGTCTTCCATAAATTCAATATTGTATCAGCGCAGCTTTACATGGGCAGCTAGAGTTAAAGTGACTCTGCCAGCAGGTTTTTGCTCATCTGACAGCAACATAATATAGACAAGGAGATTCTGAATCTAATGGTGTATCACACAGATTACACGGTAAGGCTTTCTGATACAATCAAAGGATTTAGATTCAGGAACACAGCAGAGGGTCCTGCCCACACCAGGCTCACAATAGAGACTGTGCATTGACTGTGAGGTGTCAATCAGAGCAGGGGTGTGTTGGACTGCATTGCACTTGAGTTTCTAGTCCTCCATGTAACGGTAATCACATGGTAATTATCCCTTTAGTTTACTTACACAATTGCACTTACATTGATAAGAGAAGCACAGTTGCTTTTGTTTTTTAACTCTTACAGCATGCTGTCCATGTAAAACTCTTGCAGGGTCCTCACCCCCTCTTCTTTGCCATCAGCCACAGATCGTCATGACGATTATCTGATCAGCCTGAAAGTTTAGGTATTTATGACTTTGGGTGATGGTACAGCCACAGCCAAGGGATGCAGAGAATGACAATCCTTTGTTCTGTTGGAGGGAAAACTTCCAAAATAGTTTTGGTTTTTTTTCCAATTTAAAGTTTTATTGAATTTTCAAAAAAAAAAAAATACATGAGAAGAACACAAAACCATGCTGCATCAAATAGCATTCATCGATAGTCTGAACGATAAACTATCATGGGCTTCATAATGGAATATGGATGATGACAAGAATACATGGATAATCATTTTTAAACCATAGAAAATAGTGAAACAAAGAAGAAAGCTTAAGAAAAGAGGCAGTCATGAAGAGTAGAGAAGAAGAGCGGGTCAGAGAAAGAAGTGGAAGGAAAGGAAGTAGTGCGCGACGACCGGGACTGATACCTTGTCTATAGGACCAAAACTTGTCAAAAGGGTAGTATACTATCTAAAGAAGTAGGGGGCCAGGGTACCTGTCCTCTGGAGGTTAGATTAGTTCCAGAAATGTTTTGCCCGACAGAAATGATTCCCACTGAAACCATTTGGTGGCTGTCTCTACCGTCTGCCCACGTGACTGGGCCATCACCATTTCCATTCGGTGAATCACATTCACCTCCATTACCCACTCATCCAGAGTAGGGGGGGTAGGATCCTTCCAACGTCGTGGGATCACTGTCTTGGCAGCCTGGAGGAGGTGACCTAGGATAGATTTTTTATAGACCTTTTCGGATATATCAAAGATGTACAGCAAAACTGCTTCTGGGCGGCTGGGAACTACAATCCCGGTGACCTCTTGAATGGCCACCAATACTTTATTCCAAAAGACCGACAAGCTCGGGCAGTACCACCAGATGTGTGTCATGGTGCCCCCCTGCGCTCCACAGCGCCAGCACGTATCAGGAACTTCGGGACACCACGCATGGAGAGATGCTGGGACCCTGTACCACCTAGAAAGAATTTTATAGCTGGTTTCTTGCATCCTGGTGGCCACCACTGACCTGTGGGTCAGACGGAAACAACGCTGCCATTGTTTCCTAGGGAACGTCTGATTGAGCTCTGTTTCCCATGCCGCACAAAAGCGAGGGGAGGACGTCTCTGCCGTGCCCGTCATAAACTTGTACACCCTTGATATTGCATGGCGCGTATCAGAAGACCCACTACAAAGGTTTTCAAAAGGTGTTTGGGGCGGACAGTGGGCCATGACAGTGTCTGGGGAGGTTATAAAGTGTTTGCGTTGGGCATATTCAAAATGGAACCGCAGTTTGAAGTTGCGATTCTCTACAATCTCCCGAAGCGGAAGGAGGGAACCCCCCGGGCCACCTGTTTTAATCTCAGGGGGTTTAGTTTCGTGTTGCCCAGAAAATTGTTGGACGATGCTCCCGGCAGGAACTCTGGGTTGTCAGTTAGTGGCATAAGGGGTCCTCTAGGCTGGATCATGAGGTTGCGTGATGACATAGAATGTATCATTTTCAGTGTTTGTTTGGTGCTATAGGACATCTCAATTTTATGTTTGGTGAGGAGAGGCCAGGTCCACGGCAGGGTCGATATTGACAGAGGGCACAAATCCTGCGCCAGACCAACCCAGAGCTTAGATCCAGAGCAGTGCAGAAGGTCCAGAACCCTGGCGTAAGCGGCTGTCATGTCGTACCACCTACAATCGGGCAGACCCGCTCCTCCTGCGTTCTTGGTCCTAGTTAAGACACTGCATCTCAAGCGAGCGCGCTTTTTGGACCAAACAAATTGATTGAATAGGCGTTGTGCCTTGGCCCAGTGTGCTGCCGGGATGTAGACCGGGACCGTCTGTATTAAGTACAACAGTCGTGGCAAGGCCGTCATCCTGAGAGCGCTAATCCTGCCAAACCACGATAGGGTACCTTTTTGCCATGAGGCTAAATCTCCCTCGAGCCTTGACAGAAAAGTTTGATAATTTAATTGAAGGAGCCTGGTTGGGTCAGCGGGGATCTTTATACCCAAGTATCCAATACTGCCGTGGGCCGGCCATCGAAAGGGAACATTTGGTTTAAGAGCATTTACCATTGTTAGGGGCAGAGAGACATTTAGGGCTTCTGATTTATCAAAATTGATTTTGAAGTTGGACCATTTGCTGAAGCGGTTTAGCTCCAGCAGTAGAGACGGGAGGGATGTGAGAGGGTTACATAGATAAATAAGGAGATCATCGGCAAACGCGGCACATTTATGCTCCCAGTTGGCGATCCGAATACCCTGTATATCCGGGTTATTCCTGATGGCCGATAACAGATGCTCCATTACTAGAACATAAAGTAAAGGTGACAAGGGACATCCCTGTCGGGTCCCGTTCCGGATGGGGAAGGGTTTTGACAGAGTGCCATTAATCTTAAGATATGCAGTCGGGGAATGATATACGGCCATAATCTTGGATGAGAAAACAGGTCCCAGGCCTATATGCTGCAGTGTCTGTGAAAGTGACTGCCATGAGACTCTGTCGAAAGCCTTCTCGGCATCCAGAGATAGTAACATAAGAGAGAGTTTCTTAGTGTGTGCGTGTTGGATTAGATCTAGGATCTTTATAGTATTGTCCCTTGCCTCCCTACCCGGGACAAACCCGAGCTGGTCTAGATAAATCAGGTCAGGGAGCAGAGGACCCAATCTATTTGCCAGTAGCTTGGCGTAGATTTTTAAATCAACATTAAGGAGTGATATCGGTCTGAAACTACCACATGCCGTGCTGTCCTTTCCCTCTTTACGGATCAGGGAAATATGGGCAGTGGTTGAATGAGGCGGGAAAGGGACAGAGTCCGAAATTGAATTGAAGGAGAGAAGCATTAAAGGTGCTAACTGCTCCGCAAAGGCCTTGTAAAATTTGGCAGGGAATCCGTCGGGTCCAGGACTTTTGTTACCCGGTGTATCACGGATCACCGTCAACAAATCATTCAATAAAAATGGACTTTCCAGGTCCTCAATTATGGAGCTACTGAGACGCCGTAAAGGTGAGGATATTGCGGGCATCCGTCACTCGACTCAGGGGGCTCGACAGGTAAATTATATAACTTGGATTAGAAATCATGAAAAGTATTACATATGTCAGGGGTGGCATAGAGTAATTCGTCGCGTGAGTTCTTGATGCAGGGTATGAGGGTGTGGGCTCTCCTTTCTCTCAATGCATTAGCCAACAACCTGCCTGGCTTGTCCCCAAACTCATAAAAGCTCCCCTTTCCTACCTGTATTAGGCGCTTATATGAAGAATCCAATAGTTTTTTAACCTCTATCCTGGCCTGTAGAAGAGGCTGTAAGTTTGCGGCTGATAAGGCTCGCTCGTGAATGAGTTCCAGTTCAGAAACCCTTTGAAGAGCTTTTACTATATCTTGGGCCCGTTCTTTTTTGATTCGGGACCCATGTTTGATAAAAATACCTCGTATGACACATTTCAATGCTTCCCACTTATAAGTGGGGGCTGTGTCATCTACTGAGTGGTCTTCTACAAACCTTGTAATAGAGGTCTGAACATCATTAACACAGAGCTCATCCAGCAGCAACGACTCATTCAGCCGCCACGACCCCCTGGGGGCCTGGAGGGAGGGAATCTCAATCATACAATAGATCGGTGCATGGTCTGACCACAATATGCTATCCATCTCAGTGTGCTGAATCCAAGGGAGAGCACTGTGCTGTAATAATATGTAGTCTATGCGACTATACGAGTCTTGGGTATGGGAGTAAAAACTATAGTCTCTGTCGGACGGATGTTTCAGTCTCCAGGCGTCGAACAGTTGAATGCGCAATAAAGCTTTTTTGATACGTTTAATAGTGGTGTAAGCAATATTAGATTTGCCCCTGGAGTTATCCAAAGTGGGGTCAAGGGTGACGTTGAGGTCGCCACATAAAATAACTGTACCTTGTATCAGGGGGATTGCAGCCTCTACCAAACGTGTAACAAAGCTGTCTTGTTTTTGATTTGGAGCGTATGCATTAATGATTGTGAGTGTTTGGTCCCCCACCCTCAGTGAGAGGATAATATATCTTCCAAAACTATCTGTCGTGCACTTTAGGATTTGATGTGGGAGGGATTTGAGGATAGCTATTGCCACACCCTTAGAGCGGGAATCCGGGTTGTCTGAGGATACCCATGTCTGATAGTACTTATTTTTAAGAATGGGGGCATGGCCTTGTTTGAAATGGGTCTCCTGGAAACACACCATGCTCACCTTCCGTT
This sequence comes from Anomaloglossus baeobatrachus, assembly GCF_048569485.1. Taxonomy (NCBI): domain Eukaryota; kingdom Metazoa; phylum Chordata; class Amphibia; order Anura; family Aromobatidae; genus Anomaloglossus; species Anomaloglossus baeobatrachus. Next base: position 800,379,775 of record NC_134353.1, on the reverse strand, counting down.
TATGAAGGTGGTACAATATCTGCGATCGTTTCTCCGGAACATTGAGGCCCCTGGCATTGAAAGAAGCGATAGTTAGGTCCGCCATCTATAAAAGAGTAAGACATTAGAGATATATGAGAAAGGGGATTGCACACGATCAGCCCGGTCGTCAAAGAAAGGGAAAGCAAGAGATTTTAGATAGGTAGAGTAAAGCGGGGAAGAAAACAAAAAGAGCATCAGGTAAAAAGACCTTTCACATTAACCTAAATCTGAACAAACGTTCCTAGGGAACATATCCGCCTTGTCTAGGCAGGACAGAGGATCCCGACCTATTTGGGGAAAAAGGATGTCAGACATAACCAAGTAGAGCTCTGGATATACTAAAAACGTTAGAGATAACTATAAATACCGGCAAAAGAGTTAAATGCTGATATAATACGGGCAGTGGATAAACTTTAAAGCAACAAGTAAAGGCCATTTTGTTTTGAATATCTGTAAATAAGATAGGTCATAGGGGCGTATGCAGCCTCTGAGCCTCACTAAGTCGGGTAGCGAGGGCGACCTGCCCCATGGCCCCGTTCTTCTCTCGGAGGTAGCCCCCTGTTGGACCCAGAAGGTGGGGTTGGTCTGGTATAGGCGAGTCTTTCCCTGGGGACCCAGGGCTGGAGTAGGGTAAGTGGCCAGGCTGCGATGGGAGTTGTGGGCAGTCCCAAGTTCTTGGTGAATGCAGGGACGTCCTCTGGAGAGCGCAGGACCCACCATCGAGAGTCCTTCTGCACCAATAGTGAGAATGGGAATCCCCACCGAAACAGTAGTCCCTTTTCTTTTAAGACATCCAGGAGGGGCTTGAGGGTAGCACGTTGGACTAGGGTGTGTCTTGAGAGGTCAGGCATGATGCGGATGGCATAGCCGTTATATGTTAGGTTCGGTTTCTTCCTGGCTGCTTGTAAAATGGCCTCTTTGCCGCAAAGAAATGAACCCTGCACACAACATCCCTTGGGCGGGGGTCTTGTGGATCCGGGGGGCGTAGGGCCCTATGGGGTCTGTCAAGCTCTAGAGGGGTTCCTGGTGGCTTCTTTAACAGATTGTTAAAAATGGAACGGAGGACAGTAGGGATATCAGGGGCCACAATTGATTCAGGAAGTCCTCTAATACGTAGATTGTTCCTTCTATTTCTGTTTTCTTGGTCATCTATGTGTTGTTGAAGGGCAAATAATTGCTTAGATTGGTTCATCACTGTCTCTTGGATGGATTGAATAGAGATTTGAGAGGTCGACTGCTGCTCGGTAAGGGCATCCACCCTATGAGTAAGTGAAGAGAGGTCAGACCGCAATTGGATGAATTCCTGTTTACATTCCGCCACCACTTGATTAGCCAGTGCTGCAATGTCGTTTTTGGTGGGGATTGCTTGTAACAGTGCTCGCAGATCTGCCAAGGATGCCGGGCGATCTTCACTTGTCGAGGCGGTAGCATGAGACTTATTGGGGTATGCATAAAAAGAGTCCTGTATAGCTGGGCCATATATCATTTTCTGTGTATTTTGGGGGTTGTTCATGCCCTCCCACAGCGATGGCCCGATTACAAGACGGCGTGGAGGAGCTCCCATTGCCATGGGCCCCTTGTTCATTGGTATCAAAGTGCCCCCATCCAGAGCCCCACCTGCGGCAATCTGTCCCTCGGCCCAGGAGGATCCCGAGCGCCAACTGTCTGGAGAGGTGGGGGGCACCTCCTTCGGAGGTATCCCCCAGAATTCAGTAGTCGCCATCTGAGAGCCGTGCAGTCCTCCCCCGTCTCCAGGACTCCCTGGTGTTCGTGGGGTCCCTGGTGAGGGAGTGTGGTTTGTGCCATTGCCAACGCTCCTGATATGGGCCCCTGTCAGCATATCTCCCCTCCACCCCTGCACCTGTAACTGTGGGCCAGGCAGTCCTTCAGGGGTGTCTGCTACCGCCTCCTCGGTGGGATCAGGCGCCCCTGTGTGGGAGGCTGTCAGCTCCTGGACTTCAGCTGCGCTGCGCGGCATCTGATTCTTCAGTGCCCGGGGCTGCAGCGGTGAGTCATCACCTGAGCCCGGGCACGCGTACACTCCTCGCTCATGGGCCGCCGCTCTCCAGACTTCGCTGGCGCCGGCTGCAGGTGAATTGTGGGCGCTCCCCGGTCCCATCGGCAGTGCATTGGGGTATGGGGCAGGCAGGTTCGCGGTCGCGGGTGTCCCGTCCTCGAGCGCTGATCCTCCAGGCTGCGGCGCAGGTAGGCGGGCGCCATCTTGGAATGGCGCCGGCACACTCACCGCTCCTCCCGCCGCGGGGTTCTTTGCTGTGTCTCCCGGTGGGACCGATTATATCCCGGGGGGTCTTTGTTGCGCCCTCCTTCCTCTGGGCCTCCAGCATTCCGGTATCCTCGGGCACCAGGACAGGAGCAGGGACCGGTTCAGGCTCTGCAGGCCTCAGTTCATGCTCCGGCTGTGGAGGTGCTCCAGACTCCCTGGAACGGGTGAAATAAGCCCCAATATTGTGCTGAGGTGCAGGAGGCCGGCTTGGGGTATTGGGCTTGTTCTTTTTGGCAGTGGATTTGCCCATTTTTTATGTAAAAGCCGGCTTTATGGGGGATTATATAGAGGAGCTCCAGAAAAGCACGTCCTCACTCAGCCATGTCTAGCTCCGCCCCCCCAAAATAGTTTTTAAGCGCTACGTTAATGCTAGAAAAATGAAAAAGATATTGCCAGAATCCCTGTGGAATGCTGAACCCAGCGCACCGTTTTGCTTGACGGGGAGATCGCCGGTATCACAGCAAATTAGTATTGGCCAATTAAATCGTGCTAGATGTGTTGTGTTTGGTATCTATGTAAATGTAAAATCGAGATATAAAATATGATGCTAATATCTTTCACCTGAGTGGCCCAGGGGCAAAGATATGTGAAAACCTAGAATTAAGGAACCTTTGGGACAATATCGGCACAGCCCACAAGAGACTGTAAAATGAGGTCACAGACAAGGGGGTTACCTAAGGCATAAGAGAGACTAGCTCCTTTCTGGGGGGGTCAGTCAGTACTGGAGGGCATCAGTAAGGGTGATGCTGGACGATTATACCATCTTCTTCTCTTGGAGTCCCTCCACTCCCTAAGTTTGGACGTCACTTCTATGGCACGAGTTTAGTAAGTTTCACGTTTATACCTTTTATTTTTAATGTAACTGTCTATACTGTAATTGTATTGTTCTCTTTTGTAAATTCTTGTATATTTTTTAAACACGGCCTATTTTCAGATTAAATATATAAAATTTAATAGTTTCTTTCCTCATGCTTTATATACGAATCCAAAAACCCGAAGGGCCTTATGCTATCTGTAACGGGTACCCGGACTGCCTGTGAAACGTCTGGTGGTGGCGGTGTAATTATTATTGCATAGAATTATTGAAGTGCTATCATTAAGGGTACCGAGGTATATATATATTCCATTAGCGGGAATCGGTGATATATACATTTACCCTTGCTGTGAGACCTCCAATATTTGGCATTATCAGCTCAGCAGCCTCATCCTATACATTGTCCTGCAGTACCAAAAGTGGCCTGCAGACAAGGGGGGCGCTAGAGAGTAGTCGTGTTTGTGACAAATCAGTGAACAGCTGCGGGATAGCTGAGTGACTCCCCCGGCTGTTCATGACACTGTCCTTAGCTTACATAGAAAAAGCCTGTGGACAGATTCCTTTTAAGTACCAAGAAGCTAGGAGACTGTTAAGTATACAGCTTTAGGAGCTCAACAATGATCTCCTTCAATATGACTGCATTCCCCTTTGAAGAACTTGTGTGGTACAATCCATGCAGTTTCATCATGCAACTAGTTGTTGGTGACTGAGATGATGACCCTTTTGTGAGGACAGAAGAGCATGTAATTTCAAGGGGGTCACCACAAAATCACATGACCTAAATGTAGAGAAGTAATGAATTTTCAAATAGAAATAAACAATTGCACATGAAAATACTAAGCTATTATAGGAAGCTAGTTAAATAATAAATCATTAAAATAAAACATTCTTGGCTACTACTTTGAATGTTTTGCTCTCTTCATTAAACAAGTTTACTTAAAAAAAAATTCTGAAAACTCATTTTCAAAAATGTATAAAACTTATTTTTTACATGCGCTTTTTACCTTACTTATTGTCTCTACCTCATACACTTCCATTAATTATATCCACATATAAAAACTAAAAAAAACACAATTTTAAAAATAATAAATAATACTTTATTGTTGTTTTTTCAATATAATTAAAGGGTTGATATTGACTTTCAGTATTCAATTTCCAACAGGTGGCATTGGAGTTCAAGTCCTCTTCCTCTCTGAAGATGCAATTTGCATGGTATTAAAGATAATCTGTCACCAGGGTTTTACTCCCCCATCCGAGAGCAGTATAATGTAGAGACAAAGACCCTGATTCCAGCGATGTGTCAGTTATTGAGCTGTTTGCTGTCATTTTGATAAAACCAATGTTTTCTTTACTGCAGATCTAGCAGTTATACAGAGCTCATGAATATGCTGGACTACATGCAGCACACCAAGTAGTCCTTTAATGATAACCTACTGCTGATTAAACAGTGATTTTATCAAAACTACACTAAGCAGCCCAGTAAGTGACACATCGCTGGAATCAGGATCTCTGCCCCTACGTTATGTTGCTCTCAGATTAGGTGGCATAAACCTGTTGACAGATTCTCTTTAAATATATAGACAGAAAAAGAAAAAAAAAACAGTGTTTACACTATGTGGAATCATAGCTTATCACTTAAATTTGTGGTTCATTATACCGAGTACTATAGTAAAGTAACATCTTATATGTACATGTCAGTTTTGTTCTTTTGCACAATTTTTATCTATCCCTTTGAGCATTTTTAACTTCAATTTTAGCAGTGGTTTGACAGATTTAAGACATGCTTTATATCAAATTCCCTATACAACCGAATTTTTCTATGTTTATTAAAGAGGTTTCAGAGGATTCGTGATTGATACGTTTTGATTAATTGGGAGCTGACAAGCATAGTCCTCAATGATTTGCAGACTGACCTAGAGCTTTTGATTACTTGTCAGATAACAGTAAAATTGTTCCCCGCATGGACCAAGATTTCTGCTGCTGAGATGCTGAGATAGCACCGGGACTAGAGATGAGCAAATCTATTGAAATGTGAATTCGCCGGCTCAGTTAAACTTTTCCCAAAAATTAATTCACAGCAAATCAATTTGTCATGAATTGCAAATATTGCACAACCTCCAATTTCCTGAAAGAGACATATACAAAACTCTGAGGTCTCTAGGACTGTATTCAACAATTTCCAAGGAAACTTAACATATAAGGCTATGTGTAAACAGATGGTAACCTGCGGTAACCAACAGACTGTTTAATAACACATTAACATACTTTTTATGCTATTTAACAAGTAAAAATAATTAAAACATATCATTTTTGAAGGCATAAGACTGCTGTCACGATCCCTATGTGCAGAACACATAGGGGCTCATTCAGATGCTTCTCGTTCCCGGTGTTTGCACTGCTTCATTAAGGAGCGTGTTAGCTCAGGACGCCGCCAATCGTGCTTCCTGACTACAGTTGTGCTGTTGGCTCCCGAGGTGCTCAGAGTTCAGATCTTGGCATCTGGACTCCGGACTGTTGTTGACCTGTCCTCTCCTGTTTCTGTTATGATTTCCTGGCTTCTGACCTGGACTTCCTCCTGACTATGTCCCCGCCTGCTCCCTTTATTTAGTTCGTACTCTCCTGGAACCCTGACCTTTGTCTTGTATCTTCTAACCTTGTCCCTGACATTTTCCTCCAGCACGCCATTATCTGCCTTCTGCGTCCTTGGTGTCAGTCATCACTGGCGCAGCTCCTATCTCCAATACTGCTGTATACGCTCCATACACAGCGCTGTACAGAATAGGGATAGAAGTTTCTATCAGTCCTTTTAAGGGCTAATACCGGCAGGGTCAGAGCCATAGGTGACAGGTCCGTGAAAACAGAGTTTAACAGCTACACAAGATGACAGCGTCTGTGTAGCTAAGGTCAGGGATTTCCTCGCTGCATTTCCCCATTAGGAGGGATAGAAAGGCAGGCTTCCTTTCCTCTACCCAGAGACCCACAACCCTGCCACTGTACCCTCCTGCCCTTTGCACACTCCAACTCATTGTTACTAAGCCATTATACTAGCAAACACTGAGTGAACTTAGTGGCATCCTAAAAGTGGCTGTTGGACTTCTGTATTGTCCCACTAGTGCAAAGATATTTGCAGCACGTCTGCCTGCATTGCACACTCACACTCATTGTTACTAAGCCATTATACTAGCAAACACTGAGTGAACTTAGTGGCATCCTAAAAGTGGCTGTTGGACTTCTGTATTGTCCCACTAGTGCAAAGATATTTGCAGCACGTCTGCCTGCATTGCACACTCAAACTCATTGTTACTAAGCCATTATACTAGCAAACACTGAGTGAACTTAGTGGCATCCTAAAAGTGGCTGTTGGACTTCTGTATTGTCCCACTAGTGCAAAGATATTTGCAGCACGTCTGCCTGCATTGCACACTCAAACTCATTGTTACTAAGCCATTATACTAGCAAACTATGCTGCCAGTTTAAGGGCCGTAGTTGCATTGTCAGGGATAATTATTGTTAATTATTCTACTGTTAATAAAGCTAGACCACCACTGAAATCTACACCACCTCTCAATTTTTACTACCACATTTTAAGTGCACAATCTTGTCGCAATCAAAATGAGTGGCAAAATGACAGATGCTGGTGGAAAGGGGAAGAGGCGTGTTGGAAAAGGAAAAAAAGGGTTTGTCCGTGGGGAAGGTGGCAAAGCTCCATTAACATCTGCTGAAGATAGACCATCTTCCAGCAAAAGTAAGATGTCTACTACTTACCGTGGACAATCCGATGTGCTCCCTTTTTTACGAACACGAACAACTGGAACAAAGGTAGATGATGGCCAAAAAAGGAAAATGCTTGAATGGATCTCAAGTGGTCCAACAAGTGCCCTCTCCGCCACCTCAACTACCGCATCCAAAAAACACCAGTCCTCTGAGTTGTCATCCCAATCAAACTTGCTTTCTCCCAGCTCTGAAGTCTCCATCAGCCCTGCACAGTATGGTGGAACTGAGATGGCTGAGTCTGCAGAGCTGTTCAGTCACACTATAGCCTGGGAATCAGAGGTCTGCTCCCAAGCTACAGTGAGTACAGACCAGGAAATGATCTGCAGTGATGCCCAGAATCTTTGTGACTCTGATTCAGGCTGTGAGGACCAAGTTTCTGAGCATAATGTTGACCCTTTTTCACAAACTGTAACACCTGTTGTTATAGACAATGAGGAACATACTGATGACAATGAGACGCAAATACCAGATTGGGATGACATCTTAAATATTCGGTCAGGGCAAGAAGAGGCTCGGTCTGAGGGTGAGGGGAGTGCAAACACAACAATTGATGAGGAAGTTCTAGATCCCACCTACTGTCAACCCACAGTCAGGCCCTCGAGGAGGTCAACAGAGACGGTGGAGGAGGATGCAACTGACGACGAAGTTACCTTGCGCCTTCCTTGACAGAGTAGGAGTATGGTAGCACGTCTACAACTGCATCCTCAGCCACCACTCTGCCTCTGAGCACTAGTCGGGGTGGATCAGCAGGTCGCATGCCCTCTAAGCCTTGCCTAGCCTGGTCCTTTTTTGACATAGCAAAAGATCGCCCAAATTATGTGATCTGTAAAATTTGTCATGATTCTGTTTGTAGAGGGCAAAACCTCAGCAGTTTGACAACTTCTTCCATAAATCGTCACATGAATAAATATCATATGTCCTGGTGGGAAGCTCACCGTGCTGCAATGCGGCCTAGCGGAGCGAACCATCCACCACCTGTCCCTTCTAGTGCATCCGCGCGCTCTTCATCTTCTAGGACTGTGGGGATAGCTGTCACACCTGGTTTTCCACGCACAACTTCCACCACTGTAACCGCAACAGGCAGTTTGCTTGGTAGGTCGTCAGTTGGTTTGGAAGGGGAAACAAGTACGTGTGTACAGCTCTCTCAGACATCGATAGCACCAACGTTGGATGAAGGCGACATTATGTCTACGCCTGCACTTTCCTCACAAAGCTGCATTTTTCCAGGGACACCCTACTCAACACCGTCTACACACAGCAGCCAGATCTCTGTCCCTCAGATGTGGACAAATAAAAGGCCATTTCCTGCGACCCATGACAAAGCTAAGAGGTTGACTTTATCCCTCTGTAAGCTCTTCGCTACCGAAATGCTGCCTTTCCGCCTGGTGGACACACAGGATTTTAGAGACCTTATGTCTGTCGCTGTGCCTCAGTACCAGATGCCCAGTCACCACTACTTCTCTAAGAAAGGTGTGCCCGCGCTACACCAGCATGTCGCACACAACATCACCGCTTCCTTGAGAAACTCTGTGTGTCAACGGGTGCATTTCACCACCGATACTTGGACCAGTAAGCATGGACAGGGACGTTACATGTCGCTGACTGGGCACTGGGTAACTATGGTGATAGATGGTGAAGGGTCTGCTGCACAAGTCTTGCCGTCCCCACGACTTGTGTGTCAATCCTCTGTCTGTCCAAGTTCCGCCACTGCTTCTGCCTCCTCCACCTCATCTGGGTCCTCCACCTCCGCCCCAAGCCTGCCTGGTCAGGCCACCAGCGTTCGCACTGCGCAGAAGGAATCACGCACTCCTCATTACTATGCTGGCAGCAGAGCGAAACGGCATCAGGTGGTCTTTAGCTTGACATGTCTTGGGAATAGGAGTCACACAGCTGAGGAGTTGTTGTCAGCTCTGCGGTTCGAGTTTAATAAATGGTTGTCTCCACTCAACCTGCAGCTTGGTAAGGCCGTGTGCGACAATGCTGCAAACCTGGGTGCGACCCTTCGCCTGGGCAAGGTGACACACGTGCCTTGTATGGCTCACGTGTTGAACCTTGTTGTCCAGCAATTTTTAACACACTATCCCGGCCTAGATGGCCTTCTGACCAGGGCATGAAAACTGTCTGCTCACTTCCGCCGTTCAACTGCCGCAGCTGAGCGACTTGCATCGCTCCAGAAGTCTTTCGGCCTGTCAGTTCATCGCCTGAAATGCGATGTGCCGACACGCTGGAATTCGACTCTCCGCATGTTACAGCGACTGTGGCAGCACCGCCGAGCCCTGGTGCAATACGTCTTGACGTATAGCCTGGGCCAATGAGATGCAGAGGTGGGGCAGATCACCCTGATGGAGTGGTCTCAGATCAAGGACCTATGCACCCTTCTGCACAGTTTCGACATGGCGATGAATATGTTTAGCGCTGATAATGCCATTATCAGCATGACAATTCCTGTCATTTACATGCTAGAGCACACGCTAAACACTATTCGGAGTCAGGGGGTGGGACAACAGGAAGGGGAGGAACTACAGGAGGATTCATATGCGCAAGGGACAACAACATCACCAAGGTCCAGACGTTCATCATCACCAAGGCGGCAGGCATGGGACCATGGGGGACAGGGATCAACATGGGCGTATGGTAGCAGGCGAAACGTTGAGGAAGGTGCAGGAGAACATGAAGAAATGGAGGACGAACTGTCCATGGACATGGAAGACTCAGCGGATGAGGGAGACCTTGGTCAAATTTCAGTTGAAAGAGGTTGGGGGGAGATGTCAGAGGAAGAAAGAACGGTTAGCACCTCTATGCCACAAACACACCGTGGACTTGGTCCGCATGGCTGCGCAAGACACATGAGCGCCTTCTTGCTGCACTACCTCCAACATGACCCTCGTATTGTCAAAATTAGAAGTGATGATGACTACTGGCTTGCCACACTATTAGATCCCCGGTACAAGTCCAAATTTTGTGACATAATTCCAGCCATAGAAAGGGACGCACGTATGCAGGAGTATCAGCAGAAGCTGTTACTCGATCTTAGCTCGGCTTTTCCACCAAACAACCGTGCAGGTGCAGGGAGTGAATCTCCCAGTTGTAACTTGACAAACATGGGACGGTCTCGTCATCTTCAACAGTCTACCCGTACCAGTAGCACCGTATCTGGTGCTGGTAACAGCAATTTTATGGAATCTTTTCATAATTTTTTTAGACCGTCCTTTGCAAGGCCACCAGAGACAACAAGTCTGACACATACTCAACGGCTGGAGAGGATGATACAGGAGTATCTGCAAATGAACATTGATGCCATGACTTTGCAAATGGAGCTTTGCTCATTTTGGGCTTCAAATCTTGAAAAATGGCCAGAGCTCTCATCTTACGCCTTGGAGATTTTGTCGTGTCCAGCTGCCAGCGTTGTCTCTGAACGTGTCTTCAGTGCTGCTGGGTGTGTGCTGACAGATAAGCGCACACGTCTGTCCAGTGACAATGTGGACAGACTAACGTTCATCAAAATGAACAATTCATGGATCCATAAGGAATTTACTACCCCTGTGTCATCCTGGGGAGAGTAAATGCTTGTGGATTTGGAATGTGCTTGATGCAAATCAAAACATCCTGTTTGCAACTAGGGCACAAGTGCTGCCACTGATGGGGTGTCTGTGTGGCCCAATTTTTGGAAAAAAGGGAGACTCCGCTTGGAGTAACCCTTGCTTGCTGTGTTTTTTAAAAGGAGCCAAGATGAACAAGTCATAGTTCAGTAAAGACTTTGCTACCTACCCCGGTGTCCTCCTGGGGACGGTTAATTATGGCGTATTTTTGAATGTGCTTGATGCAAATCTAGCTGTGAAGTGTACAACTGGGGCACGACTGCTGCCACTGAAGGGGTGGGTGTGTGTGGGGCCCAATTTTTGGAAAAAAGGGAGACTCCGCTTGGAGTAACCCTTGCTTACTGTGTTTTTTAAAAGGAGCCAAGATGAACAGAGCTGGGATCAGGAAAGACTTTGCTACCTACCCCGGTGTCATCCTGGGGACGGTTAAGAATGGCGTATTTTTGAATGTGCTTGATGCAAATCTAGCTGTGAAGTGTCCAACTGGGGCACAACTGCTGCCACTGAAGGGGTCGGTGTGTGTGTGTGGCTCAATTTTTGGAAAAAAGGGAGACTCCGCTTGGAGTCACCTTGCGGTGTTTTACATGATTTTAGAAGGGCGTGCCATGCCTATATCTGTGTCTCCTCCTCTTTTTCCTTGTCCAGCTCTTTTGTTTTCGCATGAGTATATGTCCTTGTCACTTTCCCATGTGTTTGTGTTGTGAGTTGTTTGTCACCTTTTGGACACCTTTGAGGGTGTTTTCTAGGTGTTTTTATGTGTTTGTGATTGCCTGCCATTATTTCCTATGCGGTTTGAGTTCGGTTCGTCGAACGTTCGACGAACTGAACTCGAACGGGACCTCTGTTCGACGAACCGAACTCGAGCTGGACCACGACCGGTTCGCTCATCTCTACTCCCGAACCTCCTCCATTCACCCTCATCTGCACCATGATGCACTATGTACTGGTATATTATGCTGCTTGATTTGTTTTATCACTCAGCCGGATTGCTACAGTTCTATAAAATCAAGCAACTAGCTATACACTTTGCATTTACCAATTTTTTTGTTAAAGAATGGGTCTTTTTATAGAACTTACTGAATTAAAGGGTAATAGTATAATAGTATGTCACATTTGCAATATATCAATTATGAGAAATCTTCTCTCCTTAATTTTGTGCAATCAAGAGATTGGCATTACTGAAAACTGAAAGTGTTAAGAAACCACAGCCAAGAAATAGCAGATCGCTGACATTTACAGAGAATAACATTCTCCAATGATCTGGTTGCACAATAGCTGCAGAACTCCCAACCTCCTCTGCCATTAACATCAACACAAAAACTTTGCGTTGGGCACTGAGCAGCTGCAAGCAAGTTAGATATCACCCAGGACAATCCCACGCAGCAGATGGAGTGGTGCAAAGCACATCAGACTGGACTTTAGAGCTGTGGAGACATGTTCTATAGAGTGACAAATCAATGATGAATGGATCTGGATTTCTCAAATGCCAAGAGAAATTTACCTGCATGACTTAATTTTTCCAAGAATTGTAGAGGAGGGATAATGTTATGGGTTGTTTTTTAGGAGCTGCCTATGCCCCTTAGTTCCAGCAAGGAGAAATCTTAATGCTTTAGCAGACCAAGACATCTTGAGCAATTGTATAGTTCCCACTTTGTGGAACAGTTTGGATAAGTCCCTCTTCTGTGCTAGTTTATAAATCAAGGAAAATAAAGATATGGTTGGCTTAAGGCCGCTTTACACACTGCGATATCGGTACCGATATCGCCATCGTGCGTACCCGCCCCCATCTGTTGTGCGACACGGGCAAATCGCTGCCCGTGTCGCACAACATCGCCCAGACGCGTCACACTACTTACCTTCCCTGTGACTTTGCTGTGACCGGCGATCCGCCTCCTTTCTAAGGGGGCGGTTCGTTCAGCATCACAGCAACGTCACATCAGCGTCACTGAACCGCCGCCCAATAGAAGCGGAGGGGCGGAGATGAGCGGGACGAACATCCCACCCACCTCCTTTCTTCCGCATTGTGGCCGGGAGGCAGGTAAGGAGAGCTTCCTCGTTCCTGCGGTGTCACACGGAGCGATGTGTGCTGCCGCAGGAACGAGGAACAACTTTGTTACTGCTGCAGTAACGATATTTGAGAATGGACCCCCATGTCGCCGATGAGCGATTTTGCATGTTTTTGCGAAGATGCAAAATCGCTCATAGGTGTCACACGCAATGGCATCGCTACAGCGGCCAGATGTGCGTCACAAATTCCGTGACCCCAACGAGATCGCTGTAGCGATCTCGTAGCGTGTAAAGCCCGCTTTAGTTTGGTATGTTTGGCTCAGTTTGGTATAGAAATATATGACCAGCTTGTACAGATACCTGTCATCAAGCTCATTGAACACCTTTCGGGTGGACTAAGAGATTGTAGTCAAGGCTCTCTCATCAGTTTCTGACTTCACAAATACCATTCTAAAATATTGGACAAAAATTCCCATAAACACTTCAAAATCTTGTAGAAAGCCTTTCCGGGGAGACTGGAGCTGTTTTAGGACAGACTAAAGGGGTCTTTACACGCTGCGACATCGCTAACGATATATTGTTGGGGGTCACGGTTTTTGTGACGCACATCCGGCACCGTTAGCGACATCGCAGCGTGTGACAGGCAGGAGCGACCTTAAACGATCGCAAAAGAGACAAAAATCACTGGTATATGAGAGGTCGTTCATTTACCAAAAATCGTTGTCTCGTATGTAGCGATGTTACTCCTCGTTCCTGCGGCAGCATACATCGCTATTTGTGCACCGCAGGATCGACGATCATCTCCTTACCTGCGTCCACCGGCAATGAGAAAGGTAGGAGGTGGGCGGCATGTTCCGGCCGCTCATCTCCGCCCCTCCTCTATTGGACGGTCGTTTTGTGACTTCGCTGTGATGCCGAACGCACCTCCCCCTTGAAGGAGGGATTGTTCGGCGGGCACTGCAACGTCACAGAACAGATATGTGCGTGTGACGCTGCCGTTGCGATAATGTTCGCTACGGTAGCGATCACCACATATCACACCAATGACGGGGGCGGGTGCTACCGCTCGCGACATCGCTAGCAATCGCTAGCGATGTCGCAGCGTGTAAAGCACCCTTAAACTCCATAATAATGCCGATTAGATTAGAATGTGATGTCATAACAGCACCTGTGGAAGTAATGTATAGGTGGTCCAATACTTTTGTCCATATAGTGTATATTTCATCATTTAATAGATGATTTTCTAATAGGACCGTTTCATTCATTAGTACACAAATCTAAAGTCAATAGAACCAGATAGATGAGGTCTATTCAGTATAATGTACTTATCCTATATCATGGAATTATAGATCTTATAGGAGAGAATTGGCAGAATGTTCTTCTCCAAGGCTTAGGGCGGTGTTACACGGTACAATATATAGTGCGATATGTCGTCGGGGTCACGGAATTCGTGACGCACATCCGGTATTGTTAGAGATGTCGTACCGTGTGACACCTCCGAACGACTGTTAACGAGCAAAAAAACTTACCTTATCGTTGGTCGTTGACACGTCGTTCATTTCCATAATTTCGTTCCTCATTCTGCGTGCCGGTTGTTCACCGTTCCCGTGGCAGCACACATCTTTACATGTGATACCCCGGGAACGACGAACAACAACTTACCTGCGCCCCGCCAGCAATGAGGAAGGAAGGAGGTGGGTGGGATGTTATGTTCCGCTCATCTCCGCCCCTCCGCTTATATTGGACGGCTTCTGTGTGACGTCGCTGTGACGCCGAACGTCCCTCCCCCTTAAGGAAGAGGATGTTCGCCGCCCACAGCGACGTCATTAGGGAGGCAAGTATGTGTGACGGGGGTTTAACGACTTTGTGTGACACGGGCAATGAATTTCCCGTGACGCACAAACGACAGGGGTGGGTGCGATCGCTCATGCGATCGCACGATATATCGTCTCATGTAACGCCGCCGTTAGTCAGCAACTCATTTTCGGGCTTTGAGTAATTTTGCTATTTATGAGTCACTACATCAGTCAACCAGAAATTCTCTAATCTAAAACATTCGCAAAGTTTAGCCGGTCGTGTCACAGTGGAATATAGATACTACCTTCATTAGCCTCTGCTCTCAGAAGGTTACACAATCCTTTTCATTTTCCTCAAGTCAGTGACATCTTTATAGCACAGAGTATTTCATATCGCCTTCTATTACTAGGTGTCTGAATCATTATAATTTGACATACTTTTCACCGACCTGTATGAAATCCTGCCATGAGAAGATAAAGATTATTCCTTTCACAAGAATACTACAAGCTGCACTGTATTCTGATCTCAACTGCCACAATATACTGAGGTTTGGTTTGAGAATAGAATATGCTCTACTGATTAAAAGACATATTTAAAGGGAACGTGTAAGAAACTTTAAGCCTGCTTTACATGTTGCAATTTGTTGTGCAATCACGTTTGCGATGTGACACGCCCAGATCGCATATGTGATCTAATGAGATTGCACGTAGGTCGTTCATTTGCTGTCACACGTGCGTTAGTAGTCTATGTTAAATTGATCAATTTTGTGTGCGATCCTTTAGATCATGTGTTCTGTGACGTATGTGTGTCGCCCTGGACAAGCCAGGGGCCACAGAGAACAACATTACAACACACCCCACATTCCCTGCAGGCACATCAAGGTCAGACACAAAACCCTTGTTGCCCTCCTCCAGGGGCTGATGTCCACACCAGGGGGTGGAGCCAGGTGGTTGGTCTCCACCCACCGAGGAGTTCACAGTCCTGGAGGCGGGAAAACCAGCGAGATTAGTTTGAGAGGTGAAAGTGTGAGGAGTGAAGTGGTAGGAGAGCAAACAAAACTGACTGATAGCGTCCGGGTGTGTGCCCCGGGCGAGACAGCAAGGTTGGCAGACGGCGGTGACCGTCTGCAGGAGTGGCCGATTGGAGTCTACCGTAAGGACCGCGGACGGGTGGTGGCCCGGCGGTACCGGACCGGTACACAAAGAGAAGCCAGCACCAGTGGCAGGGGCCTTTCGGACCCCGGCAAGGCTTGGAGTCGCCGTGAATTTGCCAAATCCGTCAGTGAAGGGGACCTCCTGGGTTTCCAAACAACTAAGTCCCGATTGAAGGCAACAGTCCGACCGAGTGAGAGGGACACCGCCACCGCCAAGGCACCAGTTCCTCAGGGCCAGCGCTTGCGGGCAAAAAGGGGCTTCTCTGGCCCATTTCCAAGTCGGGGAGCGGGTTACCGGTGGGAACCCATCGATACCAACAACCGTACTTAGGTGCAGGGAAGAGACAGTCACTGCTAACTTGCAGGGAACAACAACACCGCAGCCATCCGAGGGACCCGTCCAACCAGCCGCTTGTTTTACCGTGAACTGTGTCATCATCATTGGGCTGAGTGAGTACCTCCGTGCCGTGCGGCACAGCGCTGCCCCTGCGACCCTGCACCTCATCAGGCCCCGCAACCCGCCTGCCATCCATCCCTACCCCATCACCGGGGCCCCGGGACAACAAACCCCTTACCCACGGAGGGGAGAATAACAACCCAAGCTGCTCCCTGTCACCGTCCCCGGGATCCCCATCCGGAGCAGCGGTGGTGTCCACACAATCACCACAACTGTGGGTGGCGTCACGGACAATCTTCCCTAAAACCAAAACCACCCCTTTTCACTCACGGGCGAAAAGCGCCGCTCGAGTCCCCGGGATCCGGCCCATCGCTCGAGCCACCGTGCAGCAGCAGCTGCAGCAGCAGCGGCAGCCGGACCCGAGCAGTGGGAGAGCGCAGTGTCCCCTCCTCCGCCCGCGACATATGCATTGGGCACCCTTTTTTTATTATTTATTGACTTGACAAGCGTGTGTAATGTGTAGGGATGCGTTTTTACTATGTCATCTGCCATTCAGCTCTGCTACATGGCCGCTAACAGCAGACACAGACAGCCATGTAGCAGAGCTGAATGGCAGATGACAGCAGACAGAGAAAGAGCCGCACGATCAGAATGAACTCGGGTTAACTTCACCTGACTTCATTGTCATGCTGCGACTCTGTCTGTGTCGCGTCCTGATTAGCGGTCACCCGTGAAGGACTCACCGGTGACCGCTAAACTCCTGAGTAACTGAATTGAGCAGCCCTCTCTCATACTCACCGATGCCCGATCTCCGGCGTGGCGCTGCACAGCATTCACACTGCTCCGGTGGCTTTTACTATTTTGAAAAAGCCGGCCGCTCATTAAACAATCTTGCATTCTCTGCTTTCCCCGCCCACCGGCGCCTATGATTGGTTGCAGTGAGACACGCCCCCACGCTGAGTAACAGGTGTCTCACTGCTCCCAATCACAGCAGCTGGTGGGCGTGTCTATACTGTGCAGTGAAATAAATAATTAAATAATTAAAAAAAACGGCGTGCGGTCCCCCCCAATTTTAAAACCAGCCAGATAGAGCTATACGGCTGAAGGCTGGTATTCTCAGGATGGGGAGCTCCATGTTATGGGGAGTCCCCCAGCCTAACAATATCAGTCAGCAGCCACCCAGAATTGCCGCATACATAGATGCGACTGTTCTGGGACTGTACCCGGCTCTTCCCGATTTGCCCTGGTGCATTGGCAATCGGGGTAATAAGGAGTTATTGGCAGCCCATAGCTGCCACTAAATCCTAGATTAATCATGTCAGGTGTCTCCACGAGATACCTTCCATGATTAATCTGTAAGTGACAGTAAAGAAACACACACACCCGAAAAAACACAAACATATACCCTCGTTCACCACTTTAATAAACCCGAAAAAGCCCTCCATGTCCGGCGTAATCCAGGATGGTCCAGCGTCGCTTCCAGCTCTGCTGCATGGAGGTGACCAGAGCTGCAGAATGCTAGAGGTGGGGAGACAGAAGGCGCAAATAGGGTCTTACCCGGTATAACCAGAAATGACGAAAAGTTATGATTACACTCACCTGACCTGGTTGTGCCAGTCACAACTCCTAAAATCGCATGTGAGTGTCAGCTTGGTTTGAAAGCAGCGGCCCCGTGAATAGTGAAAGTCATATATATAGAAATAGGAAAACGGGTTTTAGTCATATATATAGAAATAGGATCCAGTCTCTGAAACGCGTTGGAAATGCTGTAATAAAAAAGAAACTTCTTCATTAATCCTGCACCAGTGGTTTTTCAGCGCGGCTAAAACCCGTTTTCCTATTTCTATATATATGACAGAGCTGCAGAAGACACAGCTTCTCCTGTCAGCTCCACGCAGCTAATGAAGGCAATAGCGCGATCAGCTGAGCTGTCACTGAGGTTACCCGCGGCCACCGCTGTATCCAGTGACAGCAGGTAACCTCAGTGACAGCTCAGCTGATCGCGCGGCTGTCTTCAGTTGCTGCGTGGAGCTGACAGGAGCGGCGGTGTATTCTGCAGCTCCGGTCACCTTCATGCAGCAGTAATTTATGAGAAAAGACCTCGCCTCACCTTGTGTAGGTGCTCTGGAGAAAAAAAACAGTCAGTAAATTTGAAATAACTCCGGCACACTACTAATTCCCATAAGAATCAAGGAGACATGGTAAATTGAAAAATCTTTTTTCTTTTATTTTGCTCGTGAAAAAGTGAAGAAAGTGCTTTACATGCGTCTGCCGCGGACGCATGTAAAGCACTTTCTTCACTTTTTCACGAGCAAAATAAAAGAAAAAAGATTTTTCAATTTACCATGTCTCCTTGATTCTTATGGGAATTAGTAGTGTGCCGGAGTTATTTCAAATTTACCTTCATGCAGCAGAGCTGGAAGCGACGCTGGACCATCCTGGATTACGCCGGACATGAAGGGCTTTTTCGAGCTTATTAAAGTGGTAAACGAGGATATATATTTGTGTTTTTTATTTCTAATAAAGGATTTTTTCGGGTGTGTGTGTTTATTTACTGTAACTTACAGATTAATCATGGAAGGTATCTCGGGGAGACGCATGACATGATTAATCTAGGATTTAGTGGCAGCTATGGGCTGCCAATAACTCCTTATTACCCCGATTGCCAAAGCACCAGGGCAAATCGGGAAGAGCCGGGTAGAGTCCCAGAACTGTCACATCTAATGTATGCGGCAATTCTGGGCGGCAGCTGGCTGATATTGTTAGGCTGGGGGGCTCCCCATAACGTGGAGCTCCCCATCCTGAGAATACCAGCCTTCAACCGTATGGCTTTATCTGGCTGGTTTTAAAATTGGGGGGGACTGCACGCCATTTTTTAAAATTATTTAATTATTTATTTCACTGCACAGTATAGACACGCCCACCGGCTGCTGTGATTGGGTGCAGTGAGACACCTGTCACTCAACGTGGGGGCGTGTCTCACTGCAACCAATCATAGGCACCGGTGGGCGGGAAAAGCAGGGAATACGAGATTGTTTAATGAGCGGCCAGCTTTTTCAAAATAGTAAAAGCCACCGGAGCAGTGTGAATGCCGTGCAGCGCCGCGCCGGAGATCAGGGATCGGTGAGTATGAGAGAGGGGGTAAGAGGGATAGACTGACATGGACAGAGAGAGAGGGACAGAGATAGTGACCGACTGACAGAGATTAGTGAATGACAGACATTGTGAGGCGCTTCAGAACGCAGCTTTTCAGCTGTGCTCTGAAGCGGACCTTTTTTAAGCTGCGGTGCAGAGCGCACACCTGCGCACATAGCCTCAGACATCAAAATCGTATGAGGGATGTCACACGTTTAAATTGACTAGGTTCGTGCAACAAAACGTTCAATTCTAGACAAAGATACGATGTGTTTGCGATCAACGGTTTTGCGGTCAATCCTGATCGCACGTAGGTGTCACACACAGTTAACTCACAAACGATGCCGGATGTGCGTCACTTACAACTTGACCCCAACGACGGATTGTGAGATATATTGAAGCGTGTAAAGTGGGCTTTAACCTCAGAAATTGTTCAACTGACTGGGTAGCACTTTACAATATAAGCCACTTGATCCTTTTGTGACCCAATGTGCTGTTCCAGCAATGAGAAAGCATGTGTTGAAGCCATGTCAGGAAGTCTACTGTGGCGTGATGATGCACTTCTAGCTTCTCAGTCATATGCTAAATTCCCTACCTAGCAAAAATGTCCCCTGGGTGATTTACTGGTCAGTGGCCATGTACTAGAACAAATGCCCTGTCAATCAACCAAGGGAGAATGCTGCTAAGTAGGAAGTACAGTGAAAGGGTGAGAAGCTAGAAGTGCATTGTCACAGCCCAATGCACTTCCAGATCTTCAAAATGCAATTTCTATCTGCTGGAGCAGTGCTTTGAGAATCAACTGGCTTCAATCTTAAATGTAATCTGTCAGCAGCTTTTTGCTACCTCACCTGGCAACATAATGTAGGCAAGGAGATTCTGAAGCCAACAGTGTATCACTTAGATTACTGACTGAACCCGTTCTGAAACATTGAAAGAATTTAGATTCAGGAACACAGCAGAGGGTCCCGCCCACACCAGGCTCTCAATAGAGATCGTGCATTAACTGTAAGGTGTCAATCACAGCAGGGGGTGTGTTGGACTGCCCTGCACTTGGGTTTCTCTAACGCCCTGGCCTATCAGGTTGTCACAGGGTATTGTGAAATCTGCCCTTCTGCACAGTATCCGCATCCTCCTTGGTTACAGGTTACAGGTGTACCGCGAGTGCAGTGCGATTTTTCTCTCGCCCCATTCACTTGAATGGGTGCGAGAGAAAGAGTCTCGCATTACAATCGCAGTATGCTGCGATTGTTTTCTTGATCCGATTATGGCTGAGAAAATAATCGCTCATGTGCGCTGACACACAGGCTAGAATTGGTCCGAGGGGAATGCGATGTTTTATCGCACTCCACTCGCACTGTTTTTCTCGCTGTGTGGCTTAGGCCTAACACGCCAACTATTCAGCTTAATTAAATACATGACTAAAAGAGTCCGCCAGCACAAGAGCGTCTCATTGTTAGCAACTATCTGCTCTTCTCTATGATGTCTATATGATATGAGCTAGATCCCTAGAACGTCATTTAGACATCATAAGAATTTTTTTCCTATTTCATGCCACATTTTGATTCCACTAAATATTTTGTTTATGTTCTTTTTCCATTTTTTATGTTTATGCAAAATGGTTTTCAATAAAAAAAAATCACCACCCATCTATTGTAAACAAGTCTACATTATTAACACACTTCTTTTCTTTCTAGTTTTCTCATTTTTCATTTCTTTTCTTTTGTTTTTTTTTTTTATTTAAAAATTGCCAGAAAACACAAAGTGGTTGCAATTGTGTAGAATAATCAAAATAAACAAAAATGCTAAATTCCCTTACAATGAAAGGTGGAATCAATGTAGGGGCGACAGCTTTGTTAGCTTTCATTCTGAGTCAAAATATCTGTATGTAATTACTAAAAGGGTCATAACTAGTGATGAGCGAGTACTAAAAAGCTCGGGTGCTCGAGGCTCGGGCCGAGCATCCCAAGATACTCGTGTACTCGGCCCGAGCCCAATGTTATCCTATGGGAGACCCGAGTATTTTTGTGAAATGACCACCGGCAGCATGTAGAAACCCTACAAATGGCACAAAAGTCTCCGAAGAGTGCTCAAATGACATGGCAACAGCATGGGGGAGACCCCTTGAAGCATTTATCACTCAAAAGTCACAGCTGTGAACAATTATGTCCGCGTTTTACGCCATTTTTACGGACTCACTAGAAAACCTTCCAAAATGACACCAAAATGAATTTTCATGGCGGAAATGTTAAGGGCACATACCCAATAGTGAGATAGAGCTAATGTATGTTACTTTTTGAGATCAATACATGAAAGATTTTACGTAAAACATTGTGTGGCACTCCGATGTCCCTGAGAAGAGACGTACATAAAGGCCTCTGAGTCTAATGTGCCCATTTTGAGGAACTGAGTCTTTGTAGTATTTTCCTTTGCCAGGGCAGTCCAAAATTTTGAGGTTCACCAATGACCCTGCATACAGACGTGCATGAGGGCCTGTAAACCTGAAGTGCCCATTGGAAGGAAGTGGGTGTATTATAGTATAGCCCTTAGGCAGGGCAGCCAAAAATTGGGAGGCTCCACGTTGTCCCTGGATAGAGACGTGCATGAGGGCCTGTAAACCTGAAGTGCCCATTGGAAGGAAGTGGGTCTATTGTAGTATAGCCCTTAGGCAGGGCAGCCAAAAATTGGGAGGCTCCACGTTGTCCCTGGATAGAGACGTGCATGAGGGCCTGTAAACCTGAAGTGCCCATTGGAAGGAAGTGGGTCTTTTGTAGTATAGCCCTTTGGCAGGGCAGCCAAAAATTGGGAGGCTCCATGTTGTCCCTGGATAGAGACGTGCATGAGGGCCTGTAAACCTGAAGTGCCCATTGGAAGGAAGTGGGTGTATTATAGTATAGCCCTTAGGCAGGGCAGCCAAAAATTGGGAGGCTCCACGTTGTCCCTGGATAGAGACGTGCATGAGGGCCTGTAAACCTGAAGTGCCCATTGGAAGGAAGTGGGTCTTTTCTAGTATAGCCCTTTGGCAGGGCAGCCAAAAATTGGGAGGCTCCACGTTGTCCCTGCATAGAGACGTGCATGAGGGCCTCAAAACATTGTTCCCATTGCAAAGGAGCGGGTCTCCTGTCGTTGTAATGTCCATTCTGCAAAGAATGGGCGAAAAAATTTACCACTGGGGGTATACCTGAAACAAAGGCCTAACTCTTGTAACGGTCATCATGGTGGCGCATGAGGAGAAGGAGGAGCAGTCCAGCGATTATCCAAAGTCCAGAAGTGTGTACCCATGGGTGACTGGAGGTACATGGCAAATTCCCGTTACAAACTTTAAATTCCGCTCTCATTTGCTGGTGGTGTGGTGAAGTCTGGCCCAATCCAACCCTTGTTCATCTTGATCAGAGTCAGCCTATCAGCATTTTTAGTTGACAGGCGGGTGCGTTTATCTGTAATGATTCCACCTGCGGCACTAAAAACACGCTCTGACAAAACGCTAGCGGCAGGGCAGGCCAGGACTTCCAAGGCGTAGAGAGCCAATTCATGCCACGTGTCCACCTTGGATACCCAATAATTGTAAGGCACAGAGGAATGTTGGAGTACAGTTGTTCGATCTGCAAGGTACTCCTTGAGCATCTGGGCAAACTTAGGATTTCTTGTGGCACTACCCCGCACCTCAGGGGCTGTGGTACGTGAGGGGCTGAGAAAACTGTCCCACATCTTAAAGACTGTTCCCCTACCTCTGGCGGATTGGACTTGTGCCTCTCTCGGCTGTACGCCTTGGTTGTCCACTGATTCCTGACCTATGCCGCTAGCGTTTTGTGAGGGGAATGCTTTGCCTACTTCCGTGACTATGGCCTTCCGGAACTGCTGCATTTTGGTTGACCTCTCCGCCTCGGGAATAAGAGACATAAAGTTCTCCTTGTAGCGTGGGTCTAACAGTGTTACCAACCAGTAATGATTGTCGGCCAAGATGTTCTTAACGCGAGGGTCACGAGTCAGGCAGCTTACCATAAAGTCAGCCATGTGCGTCAGACTCTTAACAGCCAGGACTTCAGTAGCCTGACCAACACGTTGACTGAACATGCTGTCCTCCTCCTCCTCCTCCTCCTCCTCATCTACCCTGTCCTCTGGCCAGCCACGCTGAACCGAGGATATGACTGGTGTGCATGTCATATCCTCAATTTGGCCGGAGATTTGCTCCATGTCTTCATCCTCCTCCTCGTCATAGTCCTCCACTGCACGTTGTGATGAGACGAGGCTGGGCTGTGTGTTATCACCCACACCCACTACTGTTTCTTGCTGCAACTCATCGCGCTCCGCCTGCAATGCATCATGTTTGGTTTTGAGCAGAGACCGTTTTAGAAGGCAGAGTAGTGGTATGGTGACGCTAATAATGGCGTCATCACCACTCACCATCTTGGTGGAGTCCTCAAAGTTTTGGAGGATGGAACATAGGTCGGACATCCATCTCCACTCCTCAGGTGTTATGTGTGGAGTTTGACCCATTTCCCGACGGCTTAGGTGATGCAGGTACTCAACAACTGCCCTCTTCTGCTCACATATCCTGACCAACATGTGCAGAGTTGAATTCCAACGCGTGGGGACATCACACACCAGTCTGTGAGCCGGAAGATGCAAACTGCGCTGAAAGCCGGCAAGGCCGGCTGAAGCAGTAGGTGACTTTCGAAAATGTGCAGACAGGCGGCGAACTTTTACCAGCAGATCAGACAGCTCTGGGTATGACTTTAGAAACCGCTGAACCACGAGGTTGAGCACATGGGCCACGCATGGAACATGTGTCAGCTGGCCTCGCCTCAAAGCCGCCACCAGGTTCCGGCCATTGTCACACACGACCTTTCCTGGCTTTAGGTTCAGAGGTGTGAGCCAGTGATCTGCCTGCTGTTTCAGAGCTGTCCACAGCTCTTCTGCATTGTGGGGTTTGTCACCTATGCAGATTAGCTTCAGCACAGCCTGTTGCCGCTTCGCCGAGGCAGTGCTGCAGTGCTTCCAGCTTGGGACTGGTGTGGAGGGTACAGTGGATGAGGATGCGCAGGAGGAGGAGGAGGCTGAAGAGCATGACATTCCGGAGATGTAGAGTGTGGGTGAAACACTGACTGAGGTAGGGCCTGCAAACCTTGGTGTGGGAAGGACGTGTTCCGTCCCTCGCTCAGACTGGGTCCCAGCTTCCACAATATTAACCCAGTGTGCCGTCAACGAGATGTAGCGGCCTTGCCCACAAGCACTTGTCCACGTGTCTGTGGTTAGGTGGACTTTGGGTGAAACAGCGTTGTTCAGGGCACGTGTGATGTTTTGTGACACGTGGTTATGCAACGCGGGGACGGCACACCGGGAGAAATAGTGGCGGCTGGGGACCGAGTAACGTGGGACAGCTGCCGCCATCAGGTCGCGGAATGCTTCTGTCTCCACCAGCCTAAAAGGCAACATTTCCAGTGCAAGCAGTCGCGAAATGTTAGCATTTAGAACTGTGGCATGTGGGGTGTTGGCAGTGTATTTGCGCCTGCGTTCAAAGGTTTGCTGAATGGATAACTGAACGCTGCGCTGGGACAAGGACGTGCTTGATGATGGTGTTATTTCTGCGTAGGCAACTGCAGGTGCAGGACCGGAGGAGGCTTGTTCGCAGGCAGCATGGACAGGGGATTGGCTCGCATGCACAACCAGCGAAGACGTAGCAGTGACATTAGCAAGCACTGCTCCTCGACTCTGTTGTACTTCCCACAAAGTCGGGTGCTTGGCTGACATGTGCCTGATCATGCTGGTGGTGGTCAGGCTGCTAGTTTTGGTACCCCTGCTGATGCTGGCATGGCAGGTGTTGCAAATGGCCTTTTTAGAATCATCTGGATCCAACTTAAAAAACTGCCAGACTCGGGAAGACCTAACATTTGTACAGGCACCTTGTGTCGTGTTGTTGTTCCGGGGAACGGTTGCCTGACTTCTGCCTGGAGCCACCACCCTGCTTCTTACTGCCTGTTGGGATGCTACGCCTCCCTCCCCCTGTGCACTGCTGTCCTCGCTCTGCATATCCTCCTGCCAGGTTGGGTCAGTTACTGGATCATCCACCACGTCGTCTTCCTCTTCCGCACCCTGCTCCTCCTCCTGACTTCCTGACAATTGTGTCTCATCATCGTCCACCCCTTGTTGAGACACGTTGCCAACTTCGTGAGAACGTGGCTGCTCAAATATTTGGCCATCTGTACATACGATCTCCTCATGACCCACTTCAACATGAGCTGGCGAGAGGCCAGAATGTGCGAATGGAAACGTGAACAGCTCTTCCGAGTGTCCAAGTGTGGGATCATTAATGTCCGAGGACGTGTACTCAGCCTTGTGGTAGGAAGGAGGATCAGGTTCTGAAATGTGCGGTGCAGTATCACGGCTACTGACACTTGACCGTGTGGAAGATAGAGTGTTTGTGGTGGTGCCAATCTGACTGGAAGCATTATCCGCTATCCAACTAACAACCTGTTGACACTGGTCTTGTTTCAAGAGCGGTGTACTGCTGCGGTCCCCAAGAATTTGGGACAGGACGTGCGAGCGACTAGATGTGGCCCTTTGTTGTGGCAAAATTAGAGCTTGCCCACGACCTCGGCCTCTGCCTGCACCACCATCACGTCCACTTCCTTGTTCCTTGCCAACGCCCTTGCGCATTTTGCAATGCTGTGCTGACGTGTATTCACTAGACTTGGGCGTTATATCAAAGTTTGTGCAAATCGTGCACCTGTACGCTGCCACCGACAGGCACACACGTGCGGTTTTTAAATGCAAGCACGGACGCACTAAGAACCTAACACAGGTTTTAGGAGCAAAAATTAAGAACTCTGACACTATCAGCCACTGCTGACTGACGTGTATTATACACTACACTTGTGCGTTATATAATAGTTTGGTAAAAACGCACACAAGTGCACCTGTACGCTGCCACCGACAGGCACACACGGGCGGTTTTTAAATGCAAGCACGGACGCACTAAGAACCTAACACAGGTTTTAGGAGCAAAAATTAAGAACTCTGACACTATCAGCCACTGCTGACTGACGTGTATTATACACTACACTTGTGCGTTATATAATAGTTTGGTAAAAACGCACACAAGTGCACCTGTACGCTGCCACCGACAGGCACACACGTGCGGTTTTTAAATGCAAGCACGGACGCACTAAGAACCTAACACAGGTTTTAGGAGCAAAAATTAAGAACTCTGACACTATCAGCCACTGCTGACTGACGTGTATTATACACTACACTTGTGCGTTATATAATAGTTTGGTAAAAACGCACACAAGTGCACCTGTACGCTGCCACCGACAGGCACACACGTGCGGTTTTTAAATGCAAGCACGGACGCACTAAGAACCTAACACAGGTTTTAGGAGCAAAAATTAAGAACTCTGACACTATCAGCCACTGCTGACTGACGTGTATTATACACTACACTTGTGCGTTATATAATAGTTTGGTAAAAACGCACACAAGTGCACCTGTACGCTGCCACCGACAGGCACACACGTGCGGTTTTTAAATGCAAGCACGGACGCACTAAGAACCTAACAGGTTTTAGGAGCGACAATTGCTGAGAAGTCTGACACTATCAGGACTGTTTTAGACTGTGTACACCAGCCCCAGATATGATGAAGGCTGGTATACGGTCACCACTAGGAATGGCTATATACCCTGCCTGCCTGCCTGTATACTGCTACAATAGTCCTGACAAGGACTCTTTTGGTCACTAGCCTGTATTCCAACCTGGCTATACCCTGCCTGTATACAGCAACAATAGTCCTGAGAAGGACTCTGCTACTGTACTCCGACCTGGCTATACCCTGCCTGCCTGTATACAACTAGAATAGTCCTGAGAAGGACTTTTGGTCACACTGTTTGCAGCCCTGCTACGGAAATAGCTATAAAGGGCCGCAAACCTTTCCCTGAAGCAGCGACCCTCTCCCTGCACTGACTGTCTGGATAGCTGTGAGCAGAGCACAGCGCGCCCGCCGGTATAAAGGCTCGGTCACGCTGTGCAGGCCGGCCAATCACTGCAATTCCACAACTAACAGGGCTGTGGCATTGCAGTGGTCTGCCAGCCAATCCCTGCATGAGGGCTGGCTCTCAAAAGAGCGCCAACATGCAGGGATGAAGACCACGAGTACAGCACGAGTATCGCGAGATTACTCGGTCCCCGCCGAGTAGACCGAGTACAGTGATACTCGTGCGAGTACCGAGTAGTAACAAGCATGCTCGCTCATCACTAGTCATAACATTTGTTTGATAGGAGATCAGATTAACTTGATGTTTTGCTTGTTCCCACAGTATTTACATGAAAATGGAATTGTTCACCGAGATCTCAAGCCTGAAAATTTGCTTTATGCCACACCAGCTCCAGATGCTCTATTGAAAATTGGTAAGCATGTCCAAAAACCTCCAGAGATTATCATGTTTTTTGCCGATTTTAATATACTGCATGCTTCCCCCATATTCACAAACATCTAGTACAGCTGATCAATTAAAGGGGTTGTCCGCTACTGTGACAACCCCTTCTCATTCCCCTTGTTTGCCCCCATAAAAATAAAAGCCTGTACTCACCTCTGGTGTGGCCGCGGTTCCAGCAGTGTCTGAAGCCGCGTTCCTGGGACCTATGTGACATTGTTATGGCACCCGGGCCTCGTGACCAATCAGCCATGGCTTCCTTCTCCCCGCCTTTGGACGTTTGAGCAGGAAGTCAGCACAGCGTCCACACTCTGATCAAATGTCCAAAGGCCGCCGGGCGCTGAATGGTCGCGGGGCCCGCTTGCCATAACAATGTTACATTATCCCCAGGAATGTGGCTTCAGACATCACTGACACCATGGCAGCACCGAAGGTGAGTATAGACTTTTATTTTCACGGGTGCAAATAAGGGGAATGAGAAGGGGTTGTGCAAGTAGTGGATATCCCCTTTAAGGTTACTTGGTTATTTTTAGTGCTGAGTGAGCACTAACATGCTCGGGTACTTGGTACTTGTAATGAGCAGGTGGATGCTTGGATTCGTGCGACTCGAGTACCTAAGTATAATGAAAATCAATGGGGAACTCAAACATTTTTCTGGAAGATTTTCTGCTTGAAGTCTCCATTGACTTCCATTATTCTCGGTAAATGAGTTTGAGTACCAGCACCGGACCATGGTAGTGCCCGCTCATCATTACTGGTATCTGTCATATATTCTGATACCCAACATTTCCCATTTGTTTGGCTTTAGTGTAGTTTTTCAGTATTTTAAAATCAGGAAAGACAAGAGGTGTATGGCCGTTGGATCGCATAGTCTATTTTTGGTAGAAAAGAAAAGAAGAAAGAAGCCTTTAGGATATGTTCACACATAGCAGACTTTTTTTTGCAACAAATCTGTCATGTGTGAATACATCTTCATTCATTCATATGGAGTATGCCTGATAGTTACTAGGGACTAATTTATTCTTGCTACAAGTTTAAAATTGTGATGATTTCTTTACATCTAGAGTCACATTACAGATTATATTTAGATTACTGATACACAGAAAAACACCAATAATGTTTTGCAAAACCAATCAATTTATAGATCCTACAAGAAGAAATTCCACTCTTAAATGATGATAAAATCTATTTTTTAATAAATCATTTAAAAACAACAACAAAATAAACGAAGATCACAATAAGTCAGACAAGTATCATAGTAGATAATAGAAATTAACTATACCAGTCATTGGGTTCCCGCACCCCTGTTTAAGTTCAAAAACTGTTTTCATTGTAATTATAAATAAATACTTAATTCTAAAAAAAAATGTAAAAATACTTCTGTTAGAAAAATCCCTACTTTTCTCTCTACTTTATCTTCCTATCTGGGTTTTTATCTTACTTCTAATGAATTGACCATTTTAATTTATAAGTGGAATCTGTAAAATCTGTATTCAGTGAATAAAGATTTTCACATTACTGAGATAGGAGATAGCAGTTAAGGCTTATTGTCACAATGACTTTGGGATAGTGGGTAACCGGGGCTCCTAAGCTGTCCCTCAAGCTAGGGTTGCCCTATGCTATCCCTATTCTCAGGGATACTCCTGATGGTGGAGAGGCCTGAGTCTACTTCCTGGCCCTGCTCCTGACCAGCTCTGATCTAAATCCACCTCCCCTGCTCTCAGGAATGGATAAGACAGGAGTGTGTTGAAACCACAGAAAAAGACAGACAAGGCTCTGCCACACAGCACACACACACAGCATAGGACACTAAAAGATTCAGGAGGAAAACAAGAGCAAGAAGGAAATACAAAACAACAGGGTACACTAAGCAAAAAGCACCACTAAACACAACTTTTACTAGAGAGACTCTGGGACCCCACACCTCACAGACCAACACAAAATAAACTATAGCTGGAATGGGTAGAAGGATTCCCACAGTATAAATAGAAGAGGAGCAGATGTGATAGGTCTCCCCACAACATGTGATTAAAGGAGCAAGCAGGCTAGCAGGTGTCTGTCTGTGTTGATCCCAATCACCAGGGAACCCATCGGACAAAGTGTCAGAATCAGCAATCTGAATAGAGTCCAATGCTGCCATGACAGTCAGCAAAGTTTGTGCAAAACTTTGTGTGATACTTATAAGCGTCCACAGAGGGGGGTATAGCACATATGGCCCCTGCGCGTATAACACATATAGTCCCTGTGCGTATAGCACATATAGTCAATGCACGTGTAGAACATATGGTCCCTAGATATTCCGCTGTCTCAGGGAACGTGCTTCCAATGGTGATATGTTGCACATGTGGTGGACTTACCCCAAGAACTCAAGTTTCTAGTCTCGCGTATATAAATTAGCTTGAAATGTTTTCTGTTCCCCCGTGATTAGAGAACCCCGGGAAGCTCTGTTGCTCCAGAAATAATCCACACTCACCCACCCTTAGTACAATCTCCTCACATTCTTCTTCTTTACAGCAATACAGAAAATAGCTTATGCTTGGAAGTAAGACACATACCCTACCTGGAACTTCTATTCTGAATAGCTAACATTATGACTAATGAACAACTCACTAGTGTCTTAAATGACAGGCTAAATTCTTCAGGATCTGGGTAGATAACACATGCACATCTGCATATACCAAACACCAGTCTTTTTTGGGGGTTAATCATATATAATATCCTAATTAATTAATCCTCATTAATTGATGATCCTTACCTTTCTATTGTCTCTGTGCCCCCACTTTTCTCCATCCCCTCACCCTCCCTTTTATCTTTTTGCACAGTCTGTCTTGTTTACATTTTATGTTCATTACTATATGATCTGTAACCACATTGTGGTGATATATATATTTTTTTGTTTATTGTTTAAACATAAAATTCAATAAGTATATTTGAAAGAAAAATTAAAACAATGGTTACTTTTATAGCAGGATAATAATTGGAAAATGTATTAACACTGCGTTAACTAAAACAAATACTTTGTTGATTGTAAGTAAAACAGGGCATCAAATTATAAATTAAACAGTAGCCAGGATGTCAGCTGGTCACATAACTACATATTGTATTTTTTGCTTTATAAGACGCACCTGATTATAAGACGCACCCCTAAATTTGGTGAAGGAAAAGAGATTTTTTTTTTAATGTTAAATGGGTCCGTCTTATAATGCCAGTATCCGTCTGACAAATCATATAGGGTATATGTCCCTCATAGCCCTCCCATCCTAAAATTAGCCCCCTTAATCTGGATATGGCCCCCTTATATTGAATATAGCCCCCTTGTGCTGGCACACATCCCTCAGTGATGCCACATGTCCCCCAGTGATGCCACATGTCCCCCATTGATGGCACACCTCCCCTATTGATGGCACACATCTCCTATTTATGGCACACGTCCCCTATTGCTGGCACACGTCCCCTATTCATGGCACATGTCCCCCTGTGCTGGCACACGTCCCCTATTGTTGGCACACGTCCCCTATAGCTGGAACATGTCCCCTACAGCTGGTACAGGTCTCTTATAGATGACACACATCCCCCTATGCTGCCCAAGGCCCCCTATAGATGGCACATGTCCCCCTGTGCTGCCCATGGCCCCCTATGGATGGCACACGTACTCCTGTGCTGCCCATGGCCCCCTATAGATGGCACATGTCCCCCTGTGCTGCCCATGGCCCCCTATGGATGGCACACATCCCCCTGTGTTTGATATGGCCCCCATGCTGCTGCCCATAGTAAAATAAAAAACTCTTTACTTACCTTTTCCAGTGCAGTCCTCCCGGTGTCTCCCTCTGTGCTGCTGAGCTCCTCCACTTCCTGCTTCTCGGTGCCAGTCATGTGATTGGCACAGCAGTGTGACATCATCTCTGCATCCCTGATCACAGTGGCAGCAGGGAGACCGGGGAGACACCGGAAGATCAGCACTGGAGGAAGTCAGTAAAGCTTTTTTATTTTAGGATGGGCAGCAGCATGGGGGCCATATCTAACACAGAGGTGGGGGCATGTGCCATGAAAGGGGGGCACAGGCACATATAATAAGCGCCGCTCCCCCAGCGGTTTCAGCACCACGGTGATGGACAGCAGCAGTGCATATCATATGAGCGGGAGCAGAAGATCTCCCGCTGCCTCCTGCAGCCTCCACCAGCCTGCCTCAGCCCCCAGCACCGCTCTAGAGCTGCCCCCCACCTCCCCTGGGCCTTGCAGTTTATAATCTGTATATTCGGATTATAAGACACACCCCCTACTTTCCCCCAAAATTTGGGGGAACAAAAGTGCGTCTTATAATGCGAAAAATACGGTAATTGTGTAGCTACTTGACTGGTTGACACATTCCTTTAAGGCTGTGTTCACAGAAAAAAATTGTTTTGTTATAGTTTTTCAAAATCATCGTGGTTCTATATGATTGCCAAATAAAAATGCAATGGTTGTCCACTCCACTGGTGGCCATTACCTATGGACAGGGGTGGCCATGGTGGCAGGGGAAAGTTAATGAATGGTATTACGTTTGTCCTTTCCCCGCACTGTGCCAAAAGTGGTTTATACAGAAGTGGCAAAGTTAGTAGGAATGCAATAAAACATTTAATGTTTGGCAATAAATGGTTTCATTCTAAACAGGAATGTTAATGACTGCTCACTTTGTTAATTGGCAATAAATTTAATAGCCTAAGCTGAGAAACATCTTTTACAGGAACAGAATTTCCCGGTAATCGTACATCTGGAAGAAGTTTTTTTAAATGTAATGTTACAAAAAGTGTTTAAAGCAATAGTAAATATGATAAACCGAAGGAAAGAACAGGTCTATTATTTCTCATCTACTTCAAAGATATACTATTTATATGTCTCAATATTTTCTCCTTGTCTGTATTATATTCCTCAGAGATATTTACAGGCTCATTATAAAGCTAATTATAAAAGTTGTTAAGGTGTAAACATAGATATTAAGAAAGGACATCTTACGTTCTGAACCAACCCTTTAAAGGAAATCTGTCACCAGGTTTTTGCCACCTAATCTGAGAGCTACATAATGTAGAGGCAGAGACCCTAATTCCAGTGGTTTGTCACTTACTGGGCTGCTTAGTGTAGTTTTGATAAAATCACTGTTTAATCAGCAGTAGATTATCATTAGCGGACTACTTGGCAACCAGATAGTCAGGCATATTCATGAGCTCTGTATAACTGCAATATCTGCAGCAGAGAAAACATTGATTTTATCAAAATGACAGCAAACAGCTCAATAAGTAACACGTCACTGAAATCAGGGTCTCTGTCTCTACATTATGCTGCTCTCAGATGATGTTACGTCCCCACCAGAGTCCGCTCCTGTGACGTCTGTTTCGATCACCAGGCAGCGCCGTGTTCCCGCTGTGGATAGTGCAGGTGATGGGAAAGTAGTCGGTGCCAGTGACTTTGGTGGGCGCAGGCTCCATTCATCCACTAAGCTGGGTTTCCCTGGGACCTGCAGTACCACTGGCTGACTGTAGGAAGCGTGTGTCTTCCAGCTAGAGTTAGCACCATTCAGCTACACCCAATGGGAAGACACCACATCCTTCTAATTCCCCCTCCTGTCTGCTGGTCACTGTCAGAGATAGTTCTGAATTCCTGATTTCCATTCTGTTTTGTATAGGGATTCCTGTATTCTGACCTCTGCCTATTCTCTGACTACCCTTCTGCCTGCCGTTCTTGTACCTCGCTACCCAATCTGGATTTGACCTCTGCCTGGTTTCCTGATCACATCCTTGTCTGCCTGATTTTGTCCCTGTTGTGCATTTCCTAGTTTTACCCTGCCTGACTATTACTCTCATCGGACTGCAGCCTACCACATGTAGTGATTTCTGGGGCCCTGTGTAATCCCAAATCCCTGTATAGGGGTTAAAGGGTTTCAGGATTCTCAGGCTCCTGTTTGTCAGTGGCTTTCCTCTAGCCCAGACCTGGGCAAGGGGCAGCCTGTGGGCCACATCCGGCCCGCCTACTGTCTGTTACTGGCCCGCCCATTAGATCAGAGTTGGAGACGTGGTGCCGCTTCTCCTTCAAAGGACACACGCACCGTACTGACGACATCAAGGCGCTTGTGTCACAGAGAAAGGTGCCGGGTAGGGAACAGAGGACAGATTCCTGCGTTCCGTTGCTACACTATGCGGGGCTTCAGGATCGGTCCTCTGTTCCCTGCCCGGCACCTTTCTCTGTGACACACGCACGTCCTGATGTTGGCAGTACAGCGCGTGTGTGTCATTTGAAAAGTTCCCGCTCAGCAAGAGAAGCGGCACCAGCCGGTGCCTGTACAGAGAGACCCAGCGGCGGGGGCAGGGGCCGTACAAGAACAACAGCATCGGCGCAACCAGGGCCCGTACCAGGGAAGAAGCAATGGCGGGGGACCCGTACGGAGGTGCCTGAGGAGGGAGAGGTGAGTGGTCACTAATAACCTGAGGGGGGGTCAATTGCAGGGGTAACTGGTGTAATATTTGGGTGTAGTGATATAGTATATGGGAATGTAATGATGTAGTTTTTCAGGTGCAGTATATAGTGATGTAATATATTACAGGTGCAGTATATAGTGATGTAATATATTACAGGTGCAATATATAGTGATGTAATGTATTACAGGGACAGTATATAGTGCTGTAGTGTATTACAGGTGCAGTATATAGTGATGTCATGTATTACAGGTGCATTATATAGTGATGTAATGTATTACAGGTGCAGTATATAGTGATGTAATATATTACAGGTGCAGTATATAGTGATGTAATATATTACAGGTGCAATATATAGTGATGTAATGTATTACAGGGACAGTATATAGTGCTGTAGTGTATTACAGGTGCAGTATATAGTGATGTCATGTATTACAGGTGCATTATATAGTGATGTAATGTATTACAGGTGCAGTATATAGTGATGTAATGTATTACAGGTGCAGTATATAGTGATGTAATATATTACAGGTGCAGTATATAGTGATGTAATGTATTACAGGGACAGTATATAGTGCTGTAGTGTATTACAGGTGCAGTATATAGTGATGTAATGTATTACATGTGCAGTATATAGTGATGTAATGTATTACAGGTGCAGTATATAGTGATGTAATGTATTACAGGGACAGTATATAGTGATGTAATGTATTACAGATGCAGTATATAGTGCTGTACTGTATTACAGATGCAGTATATAGTGCTGTAGTGTATTACAGGTGCAGTATATAGTGCTGTAGTGTATTACAGGTGCAGTATATAGTGCTGTAATGTATTACAGGTGCAGTATATAGTGATGTAATGTATTACATGTGCAGTATATAGTGATGTAATGTATTACAGGTGCAGTATATGGTAATGTAATGTATTAGAGGTGCAGTATACAGTGATGCAATATATTACAGGTACAGTATATAGTGATGTAATATATTACAGGTACAGTATATAGTGATGTAATATATTACAGGTGCAGTATATAGTAATGTAATGTATTAGAGGTGCAGTATATAGTGCTGTAGTGTATTACAGGTGCAGTATATAGTGATGTAATGTATTACAGGTGCAGTATATAGTAATGTAATGTATTAGAGGTGCAGTATACAGTGATGCAATATATTACAGGTGCAGTATATAGTGATGTAATATATTACAGGTGCAGTATATAGTAATGTAATGTATTAGAGGTGCAGTATATAGTGCTGTAGTGTATTACAGGTGCAGTATATAGTGATGTAATGTATTACAGGTGCAGTATATAGTAATGTAAAGAAAGCCATGGAACCCATAGGGTGGAGGGGCGACATGACTAGAGGGAAGGGAAGGAGTGATGGGGTTAATGGAAACAGGAATGGTTTGTTTATAAGGCAGAATAGAGGGATTGGTGGGTAGGAGGAGTTCCCTGGAGGAAGAGGTGGGACAGTTGAGGGGTGTAAGTAAAGGACTTTGACTTACCCCCTCTCTCTTGACTTCCGGATATGGAACGATCTGACTGGAGAGGTTCCTATAAGGTGTCAGGACGTCACCTTCTATTTCTCCATGGAGGAGTGGGAGTATTTAGAAGGACACAAAGATCTGTACAAGGACGTCATAATGGAGGTTCCCCAGCCCCTCACATCACCAGACTTCCGGATATGGAACGATCCGGACGTGCGACAGGATGGCTGCTACCCGGGACCAGCGAATTCATCATGGCAGTGCACGGGCCCCTGGCAGCGCGGTCCCACGCCTTGGCTGCTGGGGGTTAACCTGTTGGCACTTTCCCCTCGCTCCCCTGTCAGCTGCGGGCGGCGTCCCCCCTCCCTCATATCTCAGGTACTTGCCGTGTGCGGGGGGAGCGAGGAGGAGATGTGAGAGCCCCTTCGGGGACCCTCCGCGGTAGGACGTGGGCAGGGCAGTACTCAGCTGCTGCTCCGGCCGCGGGAGGAATCTCCGTCCGGGCCGCGGCAGCCGGGAGGGGGGCGTGGCTTGTCTGCGGCCTATTTCCGGTCCGAGCCGCGGCCTGGATTGCTGGATGCGGCGGCTCCCGGACGGGGAGAGTGCCCGGCGGTGACAGAGGCCAGCTTTACCCCTCGCGGACGGTGGGGGGGGCCGCGGAGCTGCAGCCAGTGGTGGGTCCGGCACCAGGGCAGGCGGGCCTGGGGCGACGGGTGCCCAGGAGGCGTCGGTGAGTGGGGGTGACGGCAGGGGCCCTGCGGTTTCTGCTTGGTCACCCAGATCAGGTTGCAGCTCCCGGCCGCGGCGGTCTCCCCCAGGAGGGGGAGGGCCCAGCGGACAGAGGCTTTCATGGGGCCCAGGAGGGCTGGATGCGGCGGCTCCTGGCCAGGAGAGCGCCCGGCGAGGACGGAGGCCAGCGTTACCCCCCTTCCCCCGTGGGTGGAGGGGGGGTGGCCGGGGGGCTGCAGCCAGCAAGGGGTCCGGCACCAGGGCAGGCGAGCCTGGTGCGACGGATGCCCGGGAGGCGTCGGTACGTGGGGGTGACGGCGGGGACCCTGCGGTCCCCGCCTGGTCACCCAGAGCAGGCGTGCAGCTCCCGGCAGCGGCGGTCTCCCCCAGGGGGGCGAGGACCCGGCGGACGGATGCCTTCTGGGCCCAGGTGGGCAGGAGGCTGGCGGCTCTGGATGGGAGTCTGCTGGCAGCAGGTCGGGCCACAGGTACCCCCTGTCCTTGCAGGCAGCAGGGGGGGTCGGGCCAGAAGATGAGGCCCGCGGTGGCAGCCCGTGGGTCAGGATGGTTTCCGGGGTTGTCGCCGCGGGACAGAAGATGGAGCTTGGAGGATGGTGCCCACGCGGCGTACCAGGAGGACGGCCGTGGTGGTGGCAGCGCTTCGGCGGCGTCTGCATTACATGAGCCAGAGGCGGTCGGCTCCAGCGAGGAGGAGGAGGAAGCAGCGACGGAAGAATCAGACGTCTGGATGGCGTGACTTTTATTCCGGGATACGCCGGGTCGCGGTCGGGTGAGACGGCCGTGGATTCGGCAGGGTTGGGGCGCAGTTGGTGGGGGGGGCGGCTGCGGACACGGCAGCGCCAAGTGGGTTTGTGTTTTGACAAGGTATGGGGTTTACTGCAGTGGTGTATACGGTTGTGGAGAGTGCGCATGCACCGCCGGCGGCATGGACGGGAACGGTGGGTAATAGGCGCAGGTGCGGCAGGCAGAGTGAGGGCGCATGAGGCGGCAGGGGAGCATTTTCGGGCAGAGGCGGCAAGGGCTGTGACAGAGTGAGTGGTGAGGAGCGAAGAGGGGGATGAGGTGGTGCATTGGGCTGACAGTGGTCAAGTGTGAGAGTTATGGGTGCTTCAAAGGCCCGCTGGGGGGGGGCTCACTTGCTGGAGGATGTGAGGGATAAGATTTGAATGGGGGAACGTGTAGCAATAGTTTCGCTGCTCCCCCTGGAACAGTTTCACCTGGATTAGGTTAAGCCAAGTGATTCCAGGAAGGATAAGTAGAGGGAGGGGAGCGCCGGTGGAGGCTCACCCCTCGTACATTTGCAACGTGGCTGCGGGCATTTGCGTTTTTGGCAAGGGTATCGGGGGAAGGAATTGGGTAATTGGTTCGGCATGGTTCGGTTATATGGATCCATTTGGGGTGGCTTGTTTAGGTCATATGGCGGTTTAGTCTGGCTTCAGTACGCCGTGTAATTTCAGCAAGGGAAGGTGTTGCGTGCCAGTATGCGGTAGGAGCATACGGGCACATCCTTATGGCTGCAGTGGATGGCGGCTCCTAGTCAGCCCCCCCCCTTTTGGGGGGTAGTTGGCTGTTCGGGGCGTGGAACCCCGGCGACACGGTCGATGAGGGTTTTTTGGGGGGAATAGAATGATGGGTGGTGCAGATTTGGCGCGGACGGTTGTCTTAAGCATACGTGTTGGGTTGTGGTAAGGAACATAGTAATTCTGCGTCTTTCTATTTATATTGGTGGATCTTTGCCTCCTTATTGGAAGTTTGTGCTGGGCGAGGGGACACCTGGTGGTTGTCAGTGGAAAGAGGGGTCAGGACGTGGCTTTGGGCAGGATGGGTGGGCCATTCGGGGCCCTCCTTGTCATGATTGGGTTTCTCTGTTGGTGGGTAGTGCCGGAAATGAGCTGTATATAGATGTATATATTTCGGCTTGTTCAAAACGTATCTTATCTGGAGGAGTCATCGGTGTATGCCTGCTTGGCTCCAGAATTGTCGGCGGTTTATTATGTGTCGTTGGACAGAGGGTGGGATTTGGTAAAGGCGGTGAGCCGTGGAGCATTGATGGCAAAGGTGGATTTGGAGGCGGCATTTAGGTTGTTACTGGTCCACCCTGCTAGCTAGCAGTTCTGGTGCTGCGGTGGGGAGGGGAGTTATTATTATGCTGATCGGTGGGGGCTAATGGGTTTTGTCCCATTTTATGTTCCGTTGGGGGCGGTTATTTCTTTGTGGAGTGGTTTGTGCGTGGTGTGTCCCAGCTTACACCTCTTATTCATTATAGGTTCATTCTCTTTACATCGGGTTGGCGGGTTGATGATTCGTTGAGGTTGTTTGTTTCATTGCAGATGGTGGTGGATACTCTTTTGGGCCTGTTGGCGCAGGCGAAGACTGAGGGTCCAACGCCAGTGATACAGTTTGTGGGGGATAAAGTTTGATGTTATGGTCAGAGAGGTAGGATTCGTGGGTAATGGTGTGGTCCTATGGGCTGCGATAGAGGCAGTTAGGTCAGCTAAGACGGTGCGGTTTCAGGCGGTGCAGTCTTTGCAGGGGCGGTCGAACCACGGGTGCAGAGTTACGCCGCTGGGGGGCGTGTCTGCTGGACGGCTGGCGATGGCTGCGCCAAGGGTGCAGCCATCGGATCATTTGTGTGTGGTCACGAAGGAGATCAATGACGATCTGATGGTGTAGGAGGTTTTTTCTTACGGCGATTTAGTGGCCGCGGATTGTGGCTGGGTAAGGTAGTGCCTGATGGAACGTAGCTGCGGTACTCGGATGCAGCGGGTCCAGTTGGTTTTCTGGTTGGGCATTGTGGGGTAGCGCTTCCAATCGGTGGTAGTAGTCGGGTTGGGGAGGTTGGCAGTTTTTCCAAGAGGAAGGTGTGCTGTCATTCTGACTATCAGTTGGTGGAGAATTCGATTAATAGTTGGTTTGCTAATCCTGGGGCCAAGGGTGGCGTACTTGCGACAGTTGGTTTCGCAATTGTATGCGTTTAAAAAAGAAAAAAAAAAAAAAAAAAATGGTATGCGTGGCGCAACCAGTACTGGGGTTCGCCAAGGGAATAGCAGCTGCTTTGTTTCCTTCCAGTTCTGCAGGTCTCGGGAGTTGAGGCCGCGTAACAGACGAGGTGGGCACGGTGTGTCCTGAGGGCTTGTGGAGTCTGGTGTGGCTGTGTTGGGGAGCGGCTCGGTGCCCAGTGACTGAGGTTATTTGGGGCTGATATCCAGAAGTGTGGGTGGCGCGGATAACGTTGTTTGGGACAATGTGTGAGGAAGGCCTGGTGGAGTATTTGGTGGGGGTGTTGGCAGTGGTGATTAACGGTTTTCAGGCTGCTAGGCCGGCGTCAGCAGTGGAGCAGAGGGTGGCGGCTGTGGCTGTCTTGTTGAGGATTAGATGTGGAGAGATGTTTTCGCAGGATCTTAGTGCGCGGCAGGCCTTGAAGGGTTTGGTCGTAAGGGTGTGAGGCAGCGGGATACAAGGGTTCGTCTCCGTTGTTTTGTGGAAGCGTTTGGTGAGTGATTTGTGGTGGCTATGTTCATCTGAGCACGAGCAGGTTTTGTTTCCCTTGTCCAAAACGGTTTGTGTTAGCCTTTTGGGAGGCTTTGAGATTGTGGGGTTGGTCAGCCCATCTACGGTTAGGAGCGGAGGTTGGATGTTGGAGGATGTGTCCGAGGTGGTGCAGTGGGTTGAGCGCCGGCTTTGTCGCTCACCGAATCAGATTAGGCGGGTGGTGAAGGTTGGTGTTGTTATACGCGGTCCCGGGTGCGGAATTTATGTTGTGAGGACGCCCAGGATCATTATTGTGTCGCGTTTGTTAAGGTACCATTTTGTGGCAGCGCTGCAGACTGGATTGCAGGTGGCGGGGGTGGGCGCCCGGAATACTACGGGTCGTCTTCCTTCTGGATTGGGCTTCCACGGAGGCCCCTCGGTGGGCTCAGAAAAGGGGTGGTGAGAAGTATTGGGAGGTGGGAGTCCTCTTGTTTCGGTGTTACGTTGGCCTCAGTTGTTATCGGGTTAAGGCCAATGGGGGCGTTTGAGTCTTTTGGGAGTGGAATGGGTTGGCGTAACAGGTTGGGGTTATCTGTGGGTTTATAACCTCTGGGTTTTGTGGTGAGGGTGTGCCTCATTTGGATATTTGGGCATTCGTTGGTTCTCGGGGCCTCGACGGTCTGAGGCTCGCCCAAATTTTGCCAGTGGGGTCTGGACGGGTCGATGGTACTGGTCCAGTGAGTGGGAGGCAGCGATTAGGTATCTCGAGAAGTTATTTATGAATGTTTTAAAAAAAAAAAAAAAAAAAAATTTGTTGGTTTGTTGCATTGTGGAAGACATACCCGGGCTTAATCGTGGGGTAGTTTTTGATAGTGTGACCGGTTTGGAATGGCGTGTGGCTTGTGCGGTAGGCAGTATCAATCGAGCCTTTATTGGGGGGCGGCGCCTAAAGTTGGTGGCGCTGAACTGGTGGTTTTGGTGATGCGATGGGGGTGCATCTTAACGTTCTTGGTGCTGTTTGTGGACGCTGGGATTGCGTGGAGGTGTGGTACAAGCTTTTGGTGTGTGGCGGGTCCAGGCCACGTAAGGAGTCACGTGCCCTGTCCTGTGGCGGGGGGTAGGTCTGGTCCAGAGGCGGTTGAAGGCAATG
The DNA here is from genome assembly GCF_048569485.1 of Anomaloglossus baeobatrachus. Taxonomy (NCBI): domain Eukaryota; kingdom Metazoa; phylum Chordata; class Amphibia; order Anura; family Aromobatidae; genus Anomaloglossus; species Anomaloglossus baeobatrachus. The sequence continues at coordinate 800,339,056 of NC_134353.1, read as the reverse complement.
GTAACTGGACAGAGAGACACCATCTTGGTATGGTGGCTCCAGGTTCCGGGATGTTGCAGGCACGGGGTTCTGCAAAGTTGGAGGGTTAATCCGTAGGTGATTAATACCTCATCTCTGGGTCGGTGTGTTGCGGCCAGGGATACTGGGGTGAGAAGTGGTTCCTGGACTGGGCCTACTCAGGGTTGTATATTTACTGTATTGGTTACTGTGTTACCTATTGTTATTTGTTGGGGTCGCCCGTTGGACGGCGCCCCCTTGTGTTAGTATGTAAATAATAGGTAATAAAGGCTGCTGTGGCCAATTTTAAACCAAGTCACATGCAGTTCGTGTATTATTTACAGATGGTATTGGTGGGTAACACACATACAGCACGACTGGAGAATCCTTCCTCAATGGTCAAGAAAGCCATGGAACCCATAGGGTGGAGGGGCGACATGACTAGAGGGAAGGGAAGGAGTGATGGGGTTAATGGAAACAGGAATGGTTTGTTTATAAGGCAGAATAGAGGGATTGGTGGGTAGGAGGAGTTCCCTGGAGGAAGAGGTGGGACAGTTGAGGGGTGTAAGTAAAGGACTTTGACTTACCCCCTCTCTCTTGACTTCCGGATATGGAACGATCCCCGCCCACCCTCCCTTGTGTTTAATACCGAGGGGAATTTTGTCTGGGTTGTTTCTTTGTCACAGCAGCGGGGGGTAGGTCTGGTCCAGAGGCGGTTGAAGGCAATGGTAACTGGACAGAGAGACACCATCTTGGTATGGTGGCTCCAGGTTCCGGGATGTTGCAGGCACGGGGTTCTGCAAAGTTGGAGGGTTAATCCGTAGGTGATTAATACCTCATCTCTGGGTCGGTGTGTTGCGGCCAGGGATACTGGGGTGAGAAGTGGTTCCTGGACTGGGCCTACTCAGGGTTGTATATTTACTGTATTGGTTACTGTGTTACCTATTGTTATTTGTTGGGGTCGCCCGTTGGACGGCGCCCCCTTGTGTTAGTATGTAAATAATAGGTAATAAAGGCTGCTGTGGCCAATTTTAAACCAAGTCACATGCAGTTCGTGTATTATTTACAGATGGTATTGGTGGGTAACACACATACAGCACGACTGGAGAATCCTTCCTCAATGGTCATGTATTAGAGGTGCAGTATACAGTGATGCAATATATTACAGGTACAGTATATAGTGCTGTAATATATTACAGGTGCAGTATATAGTGATGTAATGTATTACAGGGGCAGTATATAGTTCTGTAGTGTATTACAGGTGCAGTATATAGTGATGTAATGTATTACATGTGCAGTATATAGTGATGTAATGTATTACAGGTGCAGTATATAGTGATGTAATTTATTACAGGTGCAGTATATAGTGATGTCGTTTATTACAGGTGCAGTATATAGTGATGTAATGTATTACAGGTGCAGTATATAGGGATGTCATTTATTACAGGTGCAGTATATAGTGCAGTAATGTATTACAGGTGCAGTATATAGTGCTGTAATGTATTACAGGTGCAGTATATAGTGATGTAGTGTGTGTGTGTGTGTGTGTGTGTGTGTGTGTATATATATATATATATATATATATATATACTAGAAGGTGGCCCGATTCTACGCATCGGGTATTCTAGAATTTACGTATTGTGTAGTTCATGTATGATTTTTGTTATATATATATATATATATATATATATATATATATATATATATAGATGTTGTTGTGTGTAGTTACCAAGTGTTTGTGTAGGGCGCTGTACATGTTCTGAGTGTCGCGGGGGGTGAGAGCGGTGTTGTATGTGTGTTGCGTGTGTTGCGTTGTTTGTGGAGCGCTGTGTGTCTGTAGCGTTGTGTGTGTGTGTGTGTTGTGCGGTTTGTGTGTGTGTGGTGTGTTTTGGGGGGAGGTATGTTTTGAGCAATGTGTGTGTTGTGCAGTATGTGCGTATATTTGTGTGTGCAGCGTTGTCTGTGTGTGTGGGTGTCTGTGTAGGGCGTTGTTTGTGATTCCTAGTGTGTGTGTGTTGTGCAGTGCGCGTGTGTGTGTGTGTTGGGGGGAGGTGTGCACCTCCCATCGTGCTCTATCCCCCATGCTGCGCACCCCCCATCGTGCTGCATCCCCCATGCTGCGCACTCCCAAACGTGCTCCATCCGCCATGCTGCGCACTCCCAAACGTGGTCCATCCGCCATACTGCGCACTCCCCATCGTGCTGCATCCCCCATGCTGCGCACTCCCAAACGTGCTCCATCCGCCATGCTGCGCACTCCCCATCGTGCTCTATCCGCCATGCTGCACACTCCCAAACGTGCTCCATCCGCCATGCTGCGCACTCCCAAACGTGCTCCATCCGCCATGCTGCGCACTCCCTATCATGCTCCATCCGCCATGCTGCGCACTCCCAAACGTGCTCCACCCGCCATGCTGCGCACTCCCAAACGTGCTCCACCCGCCATGCTGCGCACTCCCAAACGTGCTCCATCCGCCATGCTGCGCACTCCCAAACGTGGTCCATCCGCCATGCTGCGCACTCCCAAACGTGCTCCATCCGCCATGCTGCGCACTCCCAAACGTGCTCCATCCGCCATACTGCGCACTCCCCATCGTGCACCATCCGGCATGCTGCGCACTCCCAAACGTGCTCCATCCGCCATGCTGCGCACTCCCAAACGTGCTCCATCCGCCATGCTGCGCACTCCCAAACGTGCTCCATCCGCCATGCTGCGCACTCCCAAACGTGGTCCATCCGCCATGCTGCGCACTCCCAAACGTGCTCCATCCGCCATGCTGCGCACTCCCAAACGTGCTCCATCCGCCATACTGCGCACTCCCAAACGTGCTCCATCCGCCATACTGCGCACTCCCCATTGTGCACCATCCGGCATGCTGCGCACTCCCAAACGTGCTCCATCCGTCATGCTGCGCACTCCCAAACGTGCTCCATCCGTCATGCTGCGCACTCCCAAACGTGCTCCATCCGCCATGTTGCGCACTCCCAAACGTGCTCCATCCGCCATGCTGCGCACCCCCCATCATGCTCCATCCGCTTGGGAGTGCGCAGCATGCCGGATGGTGCACGATGGGGAGTGCGCAGTATGGCGGATGGAGCACGTTTGGGAGTGCGCAGCATGGCGGATGGACCACGTTTGGGAGTGCGCAGCATGGCGGATGGACCACGTTTGGGAGTGCGCAGCATGGCGGATGGACCACGTTTGGGAGTGCGCAGCATGGCGGATGGACCACGTTTGGGAGTGCGCAGCATGGCGGATGGAGCACGTTTGGGAGTGCGCAGCATGGCGGATGGAGCACGTTTGGGAGTGCGCAGCATGGCGGATGGAGCATGATGGGGGGTGCGCAGCATGGCGGATGGAGCACGTTTGGGAGTGCGCAGCATGGGGGATGCAGCACGATGGGGAGTGCGCAGTATGGCGGATGGAGCACGTTTGCTCAGCCTCTCTCCTTCCAGCCTCCCTCAGCATCAGCCTCCCCCTCCCAGCCTTCCCCAAGATCAGCCTCTCTGCTCCCAGCCTCCTCCAGCACGCCGTGCTCCTCTGCCGACACTCACCCACACCCGATCGCATCCACTCACCCACACAACCGATCGCATCCACTCACCCACACAACCGATCGCATCCACTCACCCACACAACCGATCGCATCCACTCACACACACCCGATCGCATACACTCACACACACAGACACTGACGATATTGCACATACGCGCTGATACTCACAACATCCGGGGATATCACATGCTTCTGGCCATGTGATCCTCCGTCAGGTCCTGGAAGCTCACAGCACAATATCGCCGCCGAGAAGCAAGCGATATCCCAGGATGTTGTGAGTATTTGGATGCGATGTGATGTGTGAGGTGTGTGTGAGTGTGATCTGATTTGTGTGTGTGTGTGCTGTTATGTTATGTATGTTCCGCAGCTGCAGGACCTTGATGTGTGGATGCGATGTGATGTGTGTGTGAGGTGTGTGTGAGAGTGAGTGTGAGCCGGTGTACACTGGTAACTATGATACACATCGGGTAAGTAAGGGACCTTAGTTACCCGATGTGTATAATGGTTACCAGCTTTCACGGCCTCCGTTAAGATCCCAGCATCGCAAGGTTATGTCTGGCGCTGCCGGGATCCTGACGGAGCCGGTGTAGAAGAAAGCAATATCCCAGCATGTTGTGATGTGTGAGGTGTGTGTGAGAGTGAGTGTGAGAGTGAGTGTGATCTGATGTGTGTGTGTACTCACCTGGGAATCGGAGCCCCGTGTCAGTTGGGCCAGAGCGAGCGTGCATTGCGTGAGGGGGGCGGGGCCTGCAGAGAGCCGGGGCGAGAGGCCAATCCGTGGGGGGGGGGGGGCCATGGCGAGCCCAGCGGCCAATCAGCTTTGTGTCACCGTAAGGACACAATTTCGGAGCATGACAGACAGACAGATAGACAGACAGACAGACAGACAGACAGAATAAGGCAATTATATATATAGATATATACAGTATTGGGTAGAATTGAGTTAATTATATTAGTCCGGCCCTCTAAAAGGATCCCAAGTTCTTATGCGGCCCCATGAGAAATTTAATTGCCCACCCCTGCTCTAGCCTATCCTTTACAGCCAGTCTGAGTCTATGGTTCCAGGCACGCGTTTCCGGTTGAGATAGCAAAACCTGATGACACATTCCCTTTAAGTAAGTGTATGTAGTTAGTGAAATATTTTTTGTTCCATTTTATAGGACAATTTATGAGACTGTAAAATAATGTTTTACTCAGTGTCCTAAATGTGCAGTGTACTATCACTTGATTAGTAAATGGTAAGATTGCTTAAGAAAGTGCAGCTGGCCTCTATAATCTTGGTATCTAAGAATAATAATAGCATCTTCCTATAGAATGCACTGGTTTTAAAAGGTTTCAATTGTGAAGCAAATAAAAGATATGCCATTAAGAAATACAGAGTTGCTAAGCACGATTGTTGTTGGCATGCTTCGCCTGTGGAACATTTTAGGCAGAGTTAACAATACAGACTGTGCGTGATTGTCTCATTGATATTCAAGCTTCGTTATCAGTGTTGAAAGAACGATTGGTTAGCCAGAAGGAAGAGCAGAAATTACCTTCTATTTGTGGCAAGATGAAATACAGATTTTATCCAAAATACTTCTTTCTGTGAATTTCTCTTCCAATTCCTGCCAATGCAAGAATTCGCTCTCAATAACTATCATTTGAACTGCTTTCTTGAGATGCACTTACAGCAGGGTAAACAGCGCAACTCTCCAGCTATCACTTCTTGAACTGCTATAGGTTACCATTACAAAGTATCTGGTTGTTCAAAGAAATGAACATCCTACGGTTGTTCATCGTTCCTGAAGCAGCACACGTCGCTCCGTGTGACACCCCGGGAACGATGAACTGCAGCTTATCTGCATCCCACCGGCAATGCAGAAGGAATGAGGTGGGCGGGATGTTTACATCCCGCTCATCTCCGCCCCTTCACTTCTATTGGCCGGCAGCTGTGTGACGCCGAACGTCCCTCCCCCTTCAGGAAGAGGAAGTTCACCGCCCACTGCGACGTCGTCCGGCAGGTAAGTGCGTGTGACAGGAGGTTAACGACTTTGTGCGCCACGGGCAACTAATTGCTCGTGATGCACAAATGACGGGGGCGGCTACGATCGCTCGTGCGATCGCACAATAGATTGTCCCGTGTGACGCCGGCATTAGAGCTCTAAATTCACATACAACTTGCACAATAAATTTCCAAGACATTTCTGGGTTTGGAAGAACTTGGAGGAGTTCTTTGATGAAAACTAGATATCACCTATCCACCTATTTATCAGTGGAAGCCCAACCGCTGGAACGCTCACCAATTGGCAGAATGGAGCACTTTTATTACTCTAATAAATGGAGCGGCGGTACACAATCAATCTCTGACATATTAATTTCCACTTCAGCACCAATGATGAGGAACGTCCTGGATGTCCAAGAGTGATTGTTGTTCCTGAGATCGTCGATGCTGTGCACAACCTCATTCTGGACAATTGGCAAATTTCAGCTAACGCAATAGCAGACATCATGGGGATTTCCCATCAACATGTTTGTGTCATTATTCATGAACATTTGGACATGAGGAAGCTATCTGCAAAATGGGTCCCCAAATGTTTGACAACAGTTCAGAGAAGCATGCGAGTGAAAACTTCCTGGTCCATTTGTCAGCGTTTCCAGACCAATAAGAACTTCCTGGATTGACTGGTAACTATGGATGAGACCTGGATTTATTTGTATGACCCTGAAAAAAAGGAGCAGTCAAAAGAGTGAAGGCACAGTGGTTCTCCTTGTCCAAAGAAGTTAAGAGTGCAAAAATCAGCCACTAAAGGGGGCTTTACACGCAGCAACATCGCTAGCGATGTTGCTGGTGAAAGCACCCGCCCCCGTCGGTTGTGCATCATGGGCAAATTGCTGCCCGTGGCGCACAATATCGTTAGGACCTGTCACATGGATTTACCTGCCTAGCAACGTCGCTGTGGCCGGCGAACCACCTCCTTTCTAAGGGGGAGGTTCGTTCTGCATCACAGCGGCGTCACTAAGCGGCCGCCAAATAGAAGCGGAGGGGCGGAGATGAGCTAGCGGAATATCCCGCCCACCTCCTTCCTTCCTCATTGTGGGCGGCCGCAGGTACGGTGTTGTTCCTCGTTACTGCGGTGTCACACATAGTGATGTCTGCTGCCGCAGGAACGACGAACAACCTGCGTCCTCAATAACCAACGATTATTTGAAAATGAACGACGTGTCAACGATGGGCGACTTGGTGAGTATTTTCCATCGTTAACGGCCGTTCGTTGGTGTCACACTCAATGATGTCGCTAACGATGCCGGATGTGCGTCACGGAATCCGTGACCCCGGCGATATATCGTTAGATACGTCGTTGCGTGTAACGGTGCCTTACGATGATCGCATCTGTGTTTTGGCATCAGGAGGCTGGTATTGTCAGGATGGGGAGCACCACATTATGGGGAGCCCACCACCCTAACAATATCAGCTAGCAGCAGCCCGGAATTGCCGCATCCATTAGATGTGGCAGTCCCTGGACTCTACCCAGCTCATCCCGAATTGCCCTGGTGCGGTGGCAAACGGGGTAATAAGGAGTTAATCATGGCAAGCGTCTCCCCGAGATACCTTCCATGATTAAACTGTAAGTGAAAGTAAAGAAACACTCAGCGAAAAATCCTTTATTTGGAATAAAAGATAAAAAAACACCTCATTTACCTCTTTATTAATCCCCAAACAACAATCCAGGTCCAAAGTAATTCACACGACACTGTCAGCTCTGCTACATGAAGATGACAGGAAGCTCTCTGTGTCCTCTCCACGTAAGCACCTGACGTGAGCCGCGCTGTCACCAGACTTCACTCTGCAATGCAGACGTCAATATTACCAAATCTGCCTACGTTTCTCATTAGAGACAGTGGCTCAATGGTTAGAGCTCTCGCCTAAGAAGCATTAGTTCACAAGTTCATGTCCCGGCCGCCCCGGTAAAAAGTTTTTAATTTATTTTAAATTATAATTATTATTTATTTATAATTATAATTTAATTAATTATGCACTGAGGGGAGGAGCCGGACATCAGCTGTGAGCCACTGAACACACCTCTAAAATCGGAGCAGTTCACAGAATGAGGCTGCATTGCTCTCTCCTCTCTCTCTTCTCTCTCTCTCTCTTTTTCTTGCTCTCTCTCTACTCTCTTTTTTTCTCTCTCTCTCTCCTCTCTCTTCTCTCTCTCTCTTTCTCTCTCTCTTTTTCTCTCTCTTTTCTCTCTCTCTTTTTTCTTCTCTCTTCTCTCTTCGCTCTCTCGTTCTTTCTCTCTTTTTCTCTCTTTTTCCCCTCTCTCTTCTCTCTCTCTCTTTCTCTCTCTCTCTCTTTCTCCTCTCTCTCTTTTTCTCTCTCTCTCTTTTTCCTCTCTTTTTCTCTCTCTTTCTCTATTTTCTCTATTTTCTCTCTCTCTTCTTTCTCTCTCTCTCTCTCTCTCAGACCTGACGATAATCATCTGATGCGGTCACCTGACGGCATCAGCTGACATTATAAGTCGAGCGGTAAGGCCGGCTTTTTACCACCTGGCCGGCTAAACTATCAGCTGATGCTGGCGGACAGGAGTCTGCACAGAAGTGTGTAGTTTTGGGGGGGTTTTTTGCACTGATGCATCAGCTGATTGTATAAAAGCCGTTAATACAATCAGCTGCTGTGTCATGTGATTCAGGCCCTTTAACCTGACACATCATCTGATTGCTTTGCCTTCCAGCAAACCGATCAGATGATATTGGATCCAGATTGGACGGCGCGGGACCCTTGACCCAGGATTACTGCGGAGGGGGGTTCTTTATTTCAATAAAGATGGAGTCACTAATTGTGTTGTGTTTTATTTCTAATAAAAAATATTTTTCTGTGTGTTGTGTTTTTTTTTATCTGTACTAGAAATTCATGGTGACCATGTCTAATATTGGCGTGACACCATGAATTTCGGGCTTAGGGCCAGTTGATAATATACAGCCAGCCTTAACCCTATTATTACCCAGCGAGCCACCCGTCACCAGGGCAGCTGGAAGAGTTGGATACAGCGCCAGAAGATGGTGCTTCCATGAAAGTGCCCTTTTCTGGGGGGGCTGCGGACTGCAATTCGCAGCAGAGGTGCCCAGAAAGCTTGGGCACCCTGAGCTGTGGGTTCCAATCCCCAGCTACCTAGTTGTACCTGGCTGGACACAAAAAGTGGGCGAAGCCCATGTCATTTTTTTTTTTTATTATTTCATGAAATTCATGAAATAATTAAAAAACAAAAAAAGGGCTTCCCTATATTTTTGGTTCCCAGCCGGGTACAAATAGGCAGCTGGGGGTTGGGGGAAGCCCGTAGCTGCCTGCTGTACCTGGCTAGCATACAAAAACATGGCGAAGCCCACATAATTTTTTGGGGGGGCAAAAACTCCTGCATACAGTCCTTGTAGTTCTGCAGCTGCTGTCTGCTGTCTGTCTGGATGGAGGAGAGCAGACAGCAACTGCAGAACTACAAGGCTCAGCATGCTCCATTCACTAGTGTATGCAGAAGAGCAGACAGCAGCTGCAGAACTACAAGGCTCAGCATACTCCATCCAGGACTGTATGCAGGAGTTTTTTGCCCACCAAAAAAATGACGTGGGTTTCCCCTTATTTTTGTATGCTAGCCAGGTACAGCAGGCATGTACGGCTGCCCCCAACCCCCAGCTGCCTATTTGTACCCGGCTGGGAACTAAAAAAATAGGAAAGCCCTTTTTTTAATTATTTCATGAATTTCATTAAATAATTAAAAAAAAAATCAACATTGACATAGCCTTCGCCCCATTTTTGTGTCCAGCCAGGTACAACTAGGCAGCTGGGGATTGGAATCCGCAGCACAGGTTGGCCCGAGCTTTCTGGGCCCCTCTGCTGAGAATTGCAGTCCGCAGCCGCCACAAAAAATGGCGCTTTCATAGAAGCGCCATCATCTGGCGCTGTATCCAACTCTTCCAGCAGCCCTGAAGCCGGGTGGCTTGCTGGGTAATAATGAGTTAATACTAGCTTTGTTTTCCTAGCTAGTATTAAGCCAGAGATTCTTAATGTCAGGCAAGTTTGACCCGGCCATTAAGAATCTCCAATAAAGGGTTAAAAAAAAGACACCACACAGAGAAAAAATACTTTAATAGAAATAAATGCACAGACACACTTAGAGACTCCATGTTTATTACTCCCTGTCAGCCCTCCACGATCCTGGTGTTCTGTCTTTTTTCTCCTTCAACCCATGCAGCTCTGCTACATCAGACAGCACTGCATGGGAGGAAGAACGCTGCTGCTCCGTGCAGTCTAATCACTCAGTGAGTGAGCAGAGGCTGTGGGCTGTAAGCGGTGACGTCACCGCTAATAGGTGGGTTACCATAGCAACGGTTCTCCGATCACGTGATTTCCGGTGCTGCAATTCACCGGCTGTGGTGTCTAGTCACTGCATGTGGGCTGACTCTGTAAAGAGCGCCCACATGCAGGAACGGGGAAGCCGACCATGTGCCAGAGCATTTCACCAGTACACAGAGATGCTGGAATGATCACCACGTACCGGAGAGATGCACTGACAGGACCTAGCATGACGTCTAGCCATGTGACCAGTCTGTAGCCAATGAGATAATAGACACGTGACTGGTCACATGCTTTTTTTGATGTCACGGAAGGTCCTATCATCAGTGCTGGTTACCGGGAGGACGCAGTGATTATCGGAAGGAAAACACAGACAGAGTGCAGGACGCGTCGCGGGGACCTGTAAGTGTTATGGCAATGTTTATTAACTGTATGTGTACATTTATAATGTGTTTTTATGTGTTTGCCTCCCATTGTTTTCAATGGGGTTCGAATGGTTCGTCGAACGTTCGTCGAACATAGCCTCCTGTTCGACGAACCGAACTCGAACTCTAGGGGGGGGTGGCTTATCTCTGCTTGGTAGTATTACATTTTGCAGAAATTACTGCTGCAAGTCTTTTGGGGGATGTCTCTTCAGCTTTGACCATCTAGAGAATGATCTTTTTCCTATTCTTCTCTGAAAAATACCTCTAGCTCAGTGAGATTGGATGGCGGCGCCTTTGAGCTGTAATTTTCAAATCTTGCCAAAGATTCTAAATGGGATTTAGGTCTGGACTTTCACTAGGCCATTCATGCACATGAATATGCTATGATCTAAACCATTCCAATGTAGCTCTGGCAGTATGTTCCTGCTGGAAGGTGAGCGTATGTCCCAGTCTCAAGTCTTTTTTTTTTTACAGCCTTTAACAAACTTTCCTCCAGGATTGCCCTGTATTTAGCTCCATCCATCTTCCTATCACCTCTGACCAACTTCCCTGTCCCTGCTGAAGAAAAGCCTCCCCACAGCATGATGCTACTATCACCATGTTTGATGGTGGGGATGATGTTTTCATGGTGATGGGCAGTGCTAGTTTTACATCACACATAGCGTTTTGTATTCAGTCTAAAAAGTACTACTTTGGTCTCATCTCATCTTACCAGAGCACCTTCTTCCACACATGCTAATTATGCCCCCTACATGGCTTTTTGTAAACTGCAAATGGGACTTCTTATGGCTTGCTTTCAAAACTGGCTTTCTTCTTGCCATTCTTCCATAGAAGCCAGATCCATGGAGTTTATAACTAAGTATTTGCTAACATCTAAATACATCGAGTGCAATCCCATAAAAGAAATCGGATTGCACTCTCACCAATGTTATTCAATGAGTCAATGCTGAACTACTGCAATTTTTTTCCTCACCTGTTTTCGGCTTGAGAAAAATATTGCTGGATACTGCGTATTGTCACGTAAAAGTCCCGATACTCACCAATAGAAGTCAATAAGTGCGAGAAAAAATTTGAACGGCACATGGACCATCCCTACGTCGTCCAATTTTTACGGATAGATTACCATTTTGTTACATAAATCACTGTAAAAATGCATATGTGCAATAGCATCAGTTGAAAGCAGCACAAAGTGCAGGGCTACCAGTAGTCACACCTCCTGTCATTAGCTCCAGACACGGCAGCTCACAATAGAGAGACACTCACCCATAGTCAGTGAGGGGATTCACTTCCAGGACCCCTACGCACGTTTCACGTGGGCTTCTACCGGGGGGGTCGCAAGGATGGATGTGTTCACCCGAGGTAAATATACTCCCATTCCCAATTTCCTCCTCTGAATGGCATCCAAAATGACGCATGCGCGGTCGGCCACAGCACCGGCCGGAAGACACGTCAGCACTCCAGCAACATGGCCTGAGGAGGAAAAATCCCTTCAGAAGTCATTCTCGGCCTGTCGCTGAGAGAAGGAATCAGCGGCACCTGGCTGCCACAGGCAAACCACGCATGTGTGCAGCGTCACCAAAGGAGGAAACACCCATCATCACGGGAAGGTCAAAACCAGAAACATCCGGATGACAGATGCCATGATGGGAAGGTCAACAATCCGATATTATAATAGCAATAAAGTGCTAAATATTCTAACATACAAAATACATAAAAAACATGTATATAGATTACATATGTATAAACAAAGATAATAAGTTAGTCAATGTCTGCAGATATATAAGTATACAAGTGCAAACATATAAAGTATATGGGAGCGCCAGTATAATTCAAAATTATTATAAAATTAAATGGCATGTATTGACAACCTGTTTGCATGCATATACAGAACAAGCAAAAATGTATACAGTGGAACCTCGCTTAACGAGTAACCCAGTTAACGAGAATTTCGCTTAACAAGCAAAGCTTTCTGTAAATTTGTAACTCGGTTTACGAGAAAGCTTTGCTGTACGAGCAAAATACTCACCGCACACACTTCCGGTTTCGTACATCCACCGCGCTCTAACCCGCAGTTGCAGTCCACACAAATACACACAAGCACGCACAAACACACACGCACGCACACACATACAGTATTATGCTCACCTTACCTTCCATTCCCCCGCCGGCCTCATGGTTCTTGTAGTTCCCCGGTACATTGCGACAAGGTAGGAATTCTCGCGACGAACTACAAGATCCAGGAGGCCGGTGATGGAACGGAAGGTAAGGTGAGCATAATATGTGTACCTTTCATTCCATCACCGGCCTCCTGGATCCTGTAGTTCGCCGGTATAGACTGTGCATCGGCAACCATAGCGACGAAGCAGGAACTTCCTCTGTCACCGCTACTCAAAGGCAGCGTGCTGGCCAATCAGAGGCAAGCGGCTCCTTTCTTTGAGGTCAGCGCTCTGGCAGCGGAAGTTCCTCCCTCATCGTGATGGTAACCCGATACACAGCCCGTACCAGCGAACAGCAAGACCCAGGAGACCGTCGATGGAACAGAAGGTAAGGTGAGCATAATATGTGCGTGTGCGTGCATGCATGCGTGTGTGTTTGTGTGTGTTTGTGTGAGTTTGTGTGTGTTTGTACGTGTTTTTGTGTGTTTGTGCATGTGTGGAATGGCACAATAGGGGACCAGGATGGGACATTTAACAAGTTGTGGAACGAATTGTCTGCATTGCAATGATTTCCTATGGGAAATCTTGCTTTGCTGAACGAGTAACTTGGTTAACAAGCACACTCCCAGAACGGATTGTTCTCGCTAACCAAGGTTCCACTGTATATCTACACACCCAATATAATACAGTTACGTCTTGTCAAAAGATTACATATATAAGATAATAAACGTAATAAGAATTGAATGGGTGATATATACTAACTGGTACTGAAAATCACAAGTACATAGAATATAACAAATCCATAACTATAGAAAATAGAGGCACAAAGATTGTGCTTACACTATATATCCAGAGATCACAGAGAGATATGGTATTCCAAAGAACTAACATTGAGATGTGATGTATGGGGATGAGATGATGATCCAATGAAAAGCAAAAACAGCACTAAGAGACATTAAAAAATGGAAAACACACAAATTAAAAAACAGGAGGAAATCTAGTAAATCTATAATACATTTTTGAAGCAGATAACATAATAGCAGGGCCCATAACATTATCAATCAAAAATAATATAAACAGAGCACCACTACAAAAAGGGAGCAAAACTAAGTTTCTCATTGAGGCCGTTTGGTGTTAATGATCCCACAGTAAATATACACCGACACTCCATTTGTGCCAGGCGGAACTGTAAATCACCACCTCTAATTCCCCCATGAAGACAGTCAATACCCCTAATTTTTAGATGTTTTGGGTTGCAATCATGACAATTACGAAAGTGCCGAGGTAAGGTTTTCAATGATGTTACGTCTTCCACATCACAGGCAGCCATGATGTCACAAACGTGTTCTCGTGTATGAATATGCAGCTCCCTGGAAGTCAAACCTACATATATTAAGTCACATGTGCATGTAGCGTAATATATCACGTAGGTTGTCCTACATGATATATATGACCACCTTCGTAATTTTGAATTCCCGTTTACCGTTGCTCGATTTAAATGTGGAGGCTCTGATCATATTTTTATGTCCCAAACAGTCCCCACATGGAAAGCAACCCCACCTATGTTTCCCTATTCCAGGAATTGTGGGTTGTTTGACAATGTAGTGACTCCTCATCAATAGGTCTCTGAGGTTTTCACCGCTACGTGCTGTCATTAATGGTGCATGTGGAAGGGAATTCGGGGAGGGCTCAGTTTTGAGAATGGAACAGTGGTGGGTCAAAATGTCCCACATGTTGTTCCACTGGTGGTTGTAGGTGAAAAAAAATGGACCATTTCCCTCCTAGATGCTAGGAGGGAAAGGGTATGTCCCCCACCACCTGTTGAAGGCCAGTTCTGTATATTAGTGTCAACTTGACTATAAATAATTAATATACAATATTAATTACGCCTAATGCTTTCTGTTCCTTTTGCTAAATATTTAAGTACGATGATTAAATGAGACAAACCTTTCTACTAATAAATTAAATGTTTTTATACACCCCAATGAAACTACCACACTAATAAAGAATGAAGTAATAGCACACAATACTAATAAATCACCATGAAAGCTGCAATTTCCAAATAATATACCACCCGTGTTACTTAAAATACACACACAATTACAGTCCATCCAATTAACACTTGGTATCCGTACATGGAGATCAAGGGATTTATAGCAATGCAGCAACATATACAGTCCCTAACAGAAGCTCTGTCACTTATCCATGTTATGTAAATAAAGCTTATAACCTAATTTTAAATTCATCCATTGGTTTCATAAATTACTCTTTTGAAAGCTGAAACCCTCCAAATATGGTTTAGGTTATGAAAATTAAGTTGCTGCAAAGCTGAAATATTGATCATTTATTGAACATAGAAAGGTCAGATTTTGGCAAGACAAACGTTTTGTCGCCTTGTCATATAATGCACCCAATCCTAGTTTACATCCTCACCTGTGGTCAGTAAATGATCGGTTAATTAGTGGGTGTGTATAAAAAGAAACCCAGCACCCCAGACCTTCACTTGAACTGCAACTTGACCTCTGACAACATGCCAAAAATTCACCCTGCGACCAAAGCCTTGATTATCAAGTGGCTGAAGACCAGATCCACTGCAGAGGTGGCTGGCTCCTTTAATGTGTCTCAGCGTCAAGTACAAAGAATTAAAAAAAGATTTGAAGAGACTGGAGATGTTTTTGACAAGCCCAGGTCCGGCAGACCCCACAAGACACCTGCTCAGGAGGAATGTTTGTTGGTTAGAAAATCCAAAGCCAGCCCCTCTTCCACTGCAGCAGAGCTACAAAAGGCCTGGTCACCTGAAGTCCCTGTGTCAACTAGAACAGTTTGTAGAATTCTGTCTCGAAATGGCCTCCATGGTCGAATCCGTGCCCAGAAGCCAGCACTAAACAAAAGGCAATTAAAAAGCCGTGTTGCATTTGAGAAGTCCCACAGCCTGCTAAACAGATGGACGCTGGAAAAGTGTCAGAAGGTGGATTTCTCTGATGAATCTTCAGTTGAATTACACCACACCCGCAGAAAATACTGCAGGAGACCTACTGGAGCCCGTATGGATCCAGAAAACAGTTAAGTTTGGTGGTGGAAAGATCATGGTCTGGTGTTACATTTAGTATGGGGGTGTGCAAAACATTTGCAAGGTGGAAGGCAATATCAATAGCCTAAAATATCAAGAAGTATTAGCTACCTCTTACATTCCCAATCATAAAAGGGGTCAAATTCTGCAGCAGGATGGTACTCCATCTCATACATCCATCTCTACTACAAAGTTGCTCCTGGCAGAGAAGATCAAGGTGCTCAAGGACTGGCCAGCCCAGTCACCAGACATGAACATCATTGAGCATGTTTGGGGTAGGATGAAAAAGGAAGCTTGGAAGACAAAACCAAAGAATCTAGATGAACTCTGGGAGGCATGTAAGACTGTATTCCATGCTATTCCTGATGACTTCATCAATAAATTGTATGAACCATTGTTGAACCGCATGGATGCAGTCCTTCAAGCTCATGGAAGTCAACAAAATATGGCTCTAATAGCACCACAACTTCATTCTCCAATGTTATGCAACATATCTTTGTATTAGAAGTTAACTATTTGTTGGAATTTCACATTACTTTCTGTGGGCGACAAAACTTTGGTGTTGCCAAAATCTGACCTTTCTGTGTTCATTAAATGATCAATATTTCAGCTTTGCAGCAACTTTATTTTCATAACCTAAAACAAATTTGGGAGGGTGTCTGCATTCAAAGGAGTAATTTATAAAACCAATGGAAGAATTTAAAGTCAGGTTATAAGCTTTTATGTACAGAACATGGATAAGCAACAGAACGTCTGTCAGGGAGTGTACTCTCTACTTTCTCCTCCAACATCCCACTGTATCAAACAGATAAGGATTCCCTACCTCATACAGCGGCATGTAAAACTTTGAGCACCTCTGGTCAAAATTACTTTTACGGTAATCAGATAAGCAAGTTGAAAATGAAATAATCTCTAAAAGGCATAAAGTTAAAGATGTCACATTTCCTTTGTATTTTAGGTAAAAAAAAAGTATTTTCATCTTTTACATTTTAAAATTTAAAAAAAAAAGGAAAATGGGCCTATGCCAAAGTTAGTACCTAGTAGCAACCTCTTTGGCAAGTATCACAGCTTGTAAATGCTTTTTGTAGCCAGCCAAGAGTCTTTCAATTAATGTTTGAGAGATTTTCATCCATTCTTCCTTGGAATAGTCTTCCAGTTCTGTGAGATTTCTGGGTCGTCTTGCATGCTCTTCTCTTTTGAGGTCCTGCCACAGATTTTCACTGATGTTATTTGAATGTAAAGTACTGTGATATATGTTGGTGCTATATAAATAAAAAGTATCATTATTATCATTATTATTATAAGGCTGTGAAGGCCTCCGTAAAACCTTCAGCTTGCGCCTTTTGAGGTAGTCTATTGTGGATTTTGACGTTTGTTTAGGATTACTATCCATTTGTAGAAGCCATTATCTTTTCAACTTCAGCTTTTTTACAGATGGTTTTATGTTTCCATCTAGATTTTTTTAAAATTTCATTGAATCCATACTTCCCCATGCCATTGGCTGCAACACAACCCCAAAGCATAATTGATGCACCCTCATACTTAATGGTGGGCGAGATATTCTTTTCCTGAATTTGTGTGCCCTTTTTTCTCTACATTTACATTTTATCAATTTGGCCAACGAATTCTATTTTAACCTCATCTGTCCTCAGGACTTGATTCCAAAATGCATCAGGCTTGTTTAGACGTACTTTTGCATACTTCTGAAGCTGAATTTTATGGTTAGGACGCAAGAGAGGTTTTCTTCTGATTACTCTTCCATGAAGAACATATTTATGCAGGTGTCTCTAAACAGTAAAACAATATACCACAACTTCAGAGTCTGCTAAATTTTTCTGAAGGTCTTTTGCAGTGAAGCGGGGGTACTAACTTGCCTCTCTAGCAATCCTAGAAGCAGCTTTAACAGAAATTTTGCTTGGTCTTCCAGGCCTTATCTTGATCTCCACTGTTCCTCTTAATTGACATTTGTTAATTACATTTCAAACTGAGGAAAGGGCAGGATTAGAAAACACTTTTCTATCTTTTTATAGCCTTCTCCTGCTTTGTGAGCTTTCACCATTTTGATTTTTCAGAGTGCTAGGCAGCTGCTTAGAAGAACCCATTGCTGCTGTTTTTGGCACAAGGTTAAAGCAAGCTGTGAACATTGGCATGTACCGCCCCGTGCTCGGCAGCCGAGCCGCTCAGATCCGGACCTTCAGTGGGTGGCTCAAGGGTCTCCGGACCCCGGGGTCTCACGGTCACTTCAACTGAAAGGGGGGTTGTGGTTTGAGGACGTAGATGTACGACCGGAGCTGTGTTAAGTTTGTGACGCCACCCACAGGACGTGGTGAAGGTAAACACCACCGCTGCAGTTACGGGCCACCCGGGGGAGATGTTTGGCAGCAAGTTGTTAACCCCCTCCGTGGGCAGGGATGGGAGCCCCGGGACCCGTTGGGGGTGTTTGGCGGTGCAGGGAGAAGGGCGACCGGAGGGTGCTGTTGTACTCACTATTAGAAAACACACGAGTCTCTGGTAAACCAAGGTGATGGGGGTCGGTGCCCGCAGCCGGCTGCAGTCTGGTCCCCCACCTGGTGGTCTCTGTCTTTCTCCCGCACCTGTGTTGGATGGTGGACTGCCTGAGCTTGCAACTTCAGGAGTCCGGTCCCAGCTTGTGGTTGCCTAAGGAGCCCTTTTCCCGCAGACGCTGGCCCGTGGGATCTCTGAGCCGTGGCGGTGGCTGCTTATCCCCCTCGTTGGACTGTTGCCTTCACTCGGGACTTTGGGTGGGACAGGACCTCTAGTCCTGGCCGCAATCAGTTAATTAGCTAGCCCCCAGTAGCTTCTGGACCTGGCTTCAGGGACTGAGTACCCCCATTTGTGCTCCGGTTTCCGAGTCGGTTCCCCGGGTCAGTACCGGCGGGCTACAACCCTGTCCCGGTCCACCTAGGTTCCACCGAGTCGTCTTCCTGGCTCCTGCAGACGGAGACTGCTGTCTGCCTCCTAGCCAAAGGTACCAGGGCTCCTACCCCGACACCTGCTCAAATTGGGTTCTCTCCTCTGCTGGAGCTGCACACAGCTCCAGCCCACACACCTCTCCAACTTGAACTCTCAACCTAAACTGGCTACTTTTCCGCCCCAGGTTCTCTGAACTCCTTGGTGGGCGTCTTCCAATCGCCTGGTTCCGCCCCTTGATGTGTCCATCAAGCCCTGAGGGGGGTGACTAGGGTGTAAATGTTTGGCTGTATGTCACCTATGAGGGACAGGTGTAATGCAGGGCCCTGTTTGTGACTACCTGGCCCAGCCAGGGCGTCACAGTAACACCTAGCCTATCCTAATGATCATAGCGAACAAAGCATAACTCTAAGAGGCTAATTAAGGTCTGAAACCTATCAAAGTTATCTGAGCAGACAGATCTCCAAGGATGTCCAACCTTTTGCATCAACCCATTTTCCTTTTTCTAATTTTTAAAATGGGAAATATGAAAATATTTTTTTAGCCTAAAATACATTTAGAACCTTATGCCCTTTGGAGATCATTTCATCTTCAACTTGCTTAACTGTTCACAATAACAGTAATAACAGGGGAGATCAGGGAGCTTGCCCTTTGTTAGAGGTTAAATGGGAGTTAGCCCCTGTATAAAGACACGATATGTTCAGGTTGTCCGAGAGATCACTCTAGACTTACATACATGCTAGGGCAAACTGAACTCTGTCTTGCACTTTCATGAGACTTGCAACTAGCCCTCTATACTTCTTTCAAAGAGCCAAAGATAGAATGGAAGTAGAATCAATGTGCGAATGATGAAAACCCTCTAAAATATTGTTTACATCATGCCAAGTTCTGAACCCTTCTCCATCATCTCACGCAATGTCCCCAAGTTTATTTCTTAGGACTTCCATATCCATAGTGTTCAGGACACCCACTTCCAATTCACATTTGCTCAGTACCATGGGTTTTGAGTTTCTCCTCTCCCTGTAATACTCTGTGTTAAGGATCATCTTTTCTTACCTCTTGCCTTGCCTCTACTCATATTCTCATCATTTCAATTTGATTCCTCACAAACTCCTCACATTTGTTATCCCAGTGGTTTACTCTGAAGTCATCTATGGAAATTCACCAGGTGAAAAAAGATTAATTTTGTTTTATGATTTTCCATGGAGATGACAGTTGAAGAGCTATGGAATCTGCCAATTGATGGGTAGAAACCTTGCAAGAGTCCAGGTGTGGTTTGACTGGTTGAAGACCTTTGGATTCATATAAGACTCTTACCACCGTCAAACGTATTTTACCTCTACCCCTGAAGTGGTAACCTGTAACGCTATGTTCCTGATAAGTTTACATTTGGACAGATAGACCCACTTTGTAAACGATCAGCACCCTTTATCTTTCGCTGCACAAAAAGACCACTTAAACTGACAGTCTATATTGATATCCCTGCCTATGGGGTTTTCCAATCGAAAGACAAGTATCGGCTCTGGTATTCCTCAGTTATAGGGGTACTATACAGCCATTATACATCTATGGTTGGAGTGTCCTTCCCATTGAATACAATGTCCCACCTTACCATCCAACATCACTATCTGTGTATCCGGTTCCCATTGTGCATAGGTGACAAAATAGTATCCCGTCCCCTTCGGTACACAGTCGTCTCTTACGATCGTGATCATGAAAGACCATATGGATGGGGACCCCTCTACCAGGGTATACCTGAGATCCTTGGTATTAGTCTGTATCATTAAAACTGTTGCTTAATACAAACCCTCCAAAGTTGCTGCAGTTTAACTTTAATATCAATACACTGATCCAAAAGTAGTCCTTTAATAATAATAATAATAATAATAATCTTTATTTCTATAGCGCCAACATATTCCGTAGCGCTTTACAATTCAGGAGGATCATATACAAACAAGTAACAGTTATAGAAATACAATATTTAGAGGGGAAAAAAATACAACCCTGCTCGTGAGAGCTTACAATCTACAATGAGATGGGGGGAGAGGCAAGGTTCAAGTGCTTATTTACAATGACAATCCAACCATCTCACGGAAATGGGGCTGGATAATGGTTTCCTGGACCAGTGGGCCCGAGCCTTGAGATGCCTTTGGGTGCCATGGAGTTTGATGTGGAGCTATGTTGTGAGAGGTTGTAGAGGGACTATGTGAATCGAATCTGATTAGGGAGTGTGATAGGCCGCCCTAAAAAGATGCGTCTTTAGGGTGCGTCTGAAGCTGAGTAAGTTGTGATTTGTCCTAACTTCTTGGGGTAGAGCGTTCCAGAGGGTTGGTGCAGCTCGGAAGAAGTCTTGGATCCGGGAGTGGGAGGTTCGAATTAGTGTGGATGTTAGTCGAAAGTCGCTTGCAGAGCGTAGAGAACGGGTGGACTGATAGACAGAGAGGAGGGTGGAGATGTAGGGGGGTGCTGCACTGTGGAGAGCTTTGTGGGCGAGAACAAGCAGTTTGAATTGGATCCTATGATATATGGGCAGCCAGTGCAATGACTGGCACAGAGCAGAGGCATCCGAGTAGCGGTTAGCCAGATAGGTGACCCTGGCTGCTGCATTAAGGATTGACTGTAGAGGAGAGAGTCTAGTTAGGGGGAGACCAATTAATAGAGAGTTACAGTAGTCCAAGCGAGAGTGGATCAGGGCCACGGTGAGGGTTTTTGTCGTTTCCATTGTGAGAAAGGGGCGGATTCTAGAGATGTTCTTGAGGTGCAAGCGGCAGGTGCGGGCAAGAGATTGTATGTGGGAGGTGAAGGAGAGATCAGTGTCAAGTATAACCCCCAGGCAGCGGGCTTGCGGCCTAGGACTTATCGTTGTGCCACACACAGAGAGGGAGATGTCAGGTTGAGGAAAGTTGGAAGATGGAGGGAAAAGAAGAAGTTCAGTTTTGGAAAGGTTAAGTTTCAGATAGAGAGCAGACATGACATTGCAAACTGCAGTCAGGCAGTCACTGGTGTTCTGTAGTACAGCGGGGGTGAGCTCAGGGGAGGAGGTGTATAGCTGTGTGTCATCAGCATAAAGATGGTACTGAAAGCCAAATCTGCTGATGGTCTGACCAATTGGGGCAGTGTAGAGGGAGAAAAGAAGAGGGCCAAGGACTGAACCTTGAGGGACCCCAACAGTGAGAGGAAGAGGAGAAGATGTGGAGCCAGCAAATGATACACTGAATGAGCGGCCAGAAAGATAGGATGAGAACCAGGAAAGAACAGTGTCCTTTAGGCCGATAGAGTGGAGCATAGAGAGAAGGAGATGGTGGTCAACAGTGTCAAAGGCAGCAGAAAGGTCAAGAAGAATAAGCAGAGAGTGGTCACCGTTACGTTTTGCTGTCAATAGGTCATTGGTCACTTTGACAAGGGCAGTTTCTGTTGAGTGTAAAGGGCGGAAGCCAGACTGTAAAGGATCTAGAAGAGAGTGAGAGGAGAGGTAGCGGGTGAGGCGAGAGTAGACCAGGCGCTCCAAGAGTTTAGAGATGAAGGAGAGATTGGAGACTGGTCTGTAGTTGCTTGTGCAGGACGGATCGAGAGAAGGTTTTTTTAATAATGGAGTAATGATAGAGTGTTTGAGGGAGGAGGGGAAGATACCCGAAGAGAGAGAGAGATTGAAGATTTTAGTTAGGTGAGTGGCGACAACCGGAGAGAGGGACTGGAGTAGAGGTGTGGGGAAGGGATCAGTAGGGCAAGTTGTAGGACGAGAGGAGGATAGGAGCCTGGAGACTTCCTCCTCTGTGACTGGGTCAAATGTGGAAAGTGAGCTGGATGGAATATGGGGAGGGATGGGATTCACAGGGCTTGGTGGCTGGGAGCTGATCTCTTGGCGGATGTTTTTAATTTTCTCTGTGAAATACGAGGCCAGGTCATCAGCATGAAGGGCTGTGACAGGGGTCTGTACTTTGGGACTGAGGAGGGAGTGAAAGGTGTCAAAGAGTTTTTTTGGATTGTTGGCAAGTGAGGAAACAAGGTTGGTGAAGTAGGTCTGTTTGGCGAGGTGAAGGGAATAGTTATAGGTCCTTAACATGAACTTGTAGTGGATGAAGTTTTCTGGTGTGCGGGTTTTCCTCCATAGGCGTTCGGCGCTCCTGGAGCATCGCTGGAGAAATCGAGTTTGTGATGTGAGCCAGGGCTGTTTTACTCTGTGTTTGGTCTTTCTGAGGGTGAGGGGCGCTACTTGGTCTAGCGTAGTCCTGAGTGTGTCATTGTAGTGCTTTACAGCCAGATCAGGACAGGAAAGTGAGGATATAGGGGACAGTGATGTGTGTAAAGAGTCTGAAAGTGTCTGAGAATCGATGGCCTGTAGGTTTCTGAATGTGTGATTGGTGGGAGTGTGCTGGGGCGGACGAGGGTTTGTGAGCTTGAAGGAGAGGATGTTGTGGTCAGAGAGGGGAAGAGGTGAGTTGTCAAAGTCAGAGATTGAGCAGAGGCGGATAAAGACCAGGTCAAGGGTGTTACCATCTTCATGTGTCTCAGAGGATGAGAGCTGTGAGAGGCCAAGGGAGGTGGTGAGAGATAGAAGCTGGGATGCAGAAGGGGAGGAGGGGCTGTTCATGGGGATGTTAAAGTCTCCTAGGATCAGGGTTGGTAACTCTGAGGACATAAAGTGTGACAGCCAGGCTGAAAAGTGGTCAAGGAACTGGGTGGGTGAGCCTGGTGGACGGTATATGACAGCTACTCTGAGGGAGAGGGGATGGAAGAGCCTGATGGTGTGGACCTCAAAGGATGGGAATGAGAGTGATGGAGCTGGGGGGATGACCTGGAAAGTGCACTGTGGGGACAGTAGTAAGCCTACTCCACCACCATGTCTGTTTCCAGGTCTTGGTGAATGGGAAAAGTGTAAACCACCATGAGAGATGGCAGCAGGGGAAGTAGTATCAGAATCCTGAATCCAGGTTTCAGTTAGGCCTAGTAAGTTAAGAGTTATTGAGAAAGAGGTTGTGGATGTAAGGAAGCTTGTTACATACGGACCGTGGATTCCATAGAGCACAATTAAAAGAGGGAAGCGAGGGTGTACAGGGAATGTTAATAATATTATCAGGGTTTCTATGGGAGGTGGGGGAGGGGGTAAAGTTAGCATGGTGTGGACCGGGATTAGGAGAGATATCACCTGAAAGAAGTAGGAGTAGAAGGAGAAAGGTCAGATGGTTTTTGGACTTGTGGCATGGCTTTTTTTGGAAGTCCCTGGAGCTTGATTGAGTCAGATTAACACATGTCCCTGGGCAAACTTGGATAAGTGTTACTAGATCACATAAAATACCAATAAAAAGCATTTAAGTTTGGAAGTGTAACATGAAAAAATGTGGAAGAGTGGAAAAGTTGACAGAATATGAAAACATTTTCTAGGCACTGTATATCCATAGAGTGGGCATTTGCTGCTACAACCCAAACAGGAACCTTCTTATCAGACAAATAGAAAAACCAGTAAATTCAATAGTACTTCTGCCAGGGGACAGATCTTTAAAGTGTGTATAACATCACAGTCACAATTAAAAAAAAAATACAGATGAAAAAATAAATCTCTTATACTTGACTAGTGCACAATTCCCCCGCTCGTCATCTCATAGTTGTCTAGATTTGATATCTCTCATTCTCTGAATGTTCATTTTGAAGATATTAGCAGCCTACTCTTTTCAAGAGCCTCTCACGTCTACAATTCTTTTCATTGATTAAGCTGAAACTGGAATGCACAAGTTCTTGGTATCCATCAAACGCCTCCTCATGCCCCCTGTGCTCTTGAGAGAACAGCTCACAGTAAAATCGAACCTTGTTAAATACAGTTTATAGCACTTCACCAAACTTAGCATATAATTTCCATCCATACATTTCCACTACGTGGCTCAAAAGTTGGAATTAAAGGGATTTTGCTACATATTTAAAGTTATCCTGTATCCATAGGCTGGGGGGTAAATGATCCTGGGGTAAATGATCCAACCATTGGGACCTTACCTGTCCAGAGAATGGGTTTCTGAATGGAGTTAAAATTGAGCATGAGCACCTCCACTAATACATAGTCTGTGGGACTAACAGAAATAGAACATTTCGGCACTTGGCTTTCTCCTCTTGTCCCATAGCCAGTAAATGCTGCAAATGTGCACACGCTCTTCCACCACTGGCTGTCTATTCACTGGCTACATTGAGGTGTAGAATCTAAGGAATGACACAATTTTTCACTTTCTCCCTATCAAGAAAGTATAGATGTAGGATAGAATTCTCAGAATTGTGGCAGTACTAGTGGCAGTAGTGATGGAGGAGCAGTAGGATAGTTAGGAATAGTGCCTAGAGTCATCAGCAGGAGAGCAGGTTGTATGTAAAAAGTCAGAATAATAGACAATTGCTTAGTCAAGAGACAACTAGGGGCTAGTTCCACCATTAAAACAACAGAAAAAAGCAAAATATCCTAAGGTCAAGACAGGAGTGATATCTAAAAACAAATATGAGGTCAATATTAGTGTCGTCAAAACAGGAGTTAAGATCAGAGTTAAATTGCTTAGGAATAGAAGGCAAGCAAATGTTAATATCTTAAACAGTAGTCAAGGCACAACAGACAAGTCCCACAACAGACTACTATGCCTGATATCATGAGCAGACACCAACTACTGGACAATACAATGGTGCCTGCCGTAATAAGGAGAAGAGTCTTGTCTGCAAAGTAGAAAAGCTTTAAAACATAAAAGTGTTAATACTTTATTTTTATCAATTTAAAAGATGGTATGGATGTTAAGCCATGGGGGCTTCGCTCCCCTTTGCCAGAGAGAGTAAGTTTGTGTGTGTATGACTTTGGGCGGTGTGTGTGACACTTAAAGCTGCTTTACACGTATCAATTTGATCAGTTTATTCTTTCCACCACTATGACAGACATGGCTTAACTCCTGACAGTTCTGCGGTTACTGTATTTTGGGGTTTTCTTACTCGACCTATCCCCGCTATCTTGGATCTTGTCTAAAAGCTGCCAGATACCTCTGTCTCTGTTCCACTATGCTTCTTCTCAATGTTGTCCGCTTCTGGGCCACAATGACTGTTTAGTTGCCCGACTTCCCTGGGCCTTCTGGGGTGAGCCATAGAAGATTCTGTACCTTTAAGAGGTTACTTCAGGGTTCCCTGGCTGGCTCCTGACTCCATAACACTGTGAAGGTCCAGGCTATGAATCAACTGTCCAAATAATAAGATTATCTGTGTTTGTATGATTATTGGTCAGATGCTGATGTGCAGACTAGGATGCACCTTTTGGAATGTGTTATTGAAACAAATTATGCTAGGCTGAACAATGCAAGTATTCAGTAGCTGGTTTAAACTGGTATCAGAATGCTAGTAGCAGGCTGATGACGTTTTACATAGCCTTGTCGTTTATCTCTATATAACTGTGTGTATTTTATAATATACGTGTTAGAAGAGCATTGAGCTTCTCCCAGATAGAGACATGTCTCTGTGTGGTTATTTTTCCTCATACATACATCTGCACAGATTTGATTTGGAATCCGCCTCTGTGACCCTGAGAGACCCCATTTGTGGTTTACCCAAAATTCCGAACCTTGACACCACGTCTTTACTCCTCAAACACTTCAGCAGAACTGCCCTCACAAGGCCTGTCTTTCTAACCAACCCACTGGCCATATGTCATTAATCCTCTATCTTAGGCCTGATTCACACGTCAATAAAAAAAGTCTGTGTTTTTCACTGACGTGTTAAAAATGAAAATGTCCCTCCATGTGCCATGATTCACAGCACACGTGGGTTGCCATATGCTATTCATGATCTGTCATCCGTGATCAGTGATAGCATGTGGGCGTATACTCACCTGTCCCCGCTCCTGCTATCCATTGTGCTGAAGTCTCCGGCATTGCTGTGTTTCCTGTCGCCGCTGACTCCATTGCAGCTACTTCCGCATCGGTTGCTCCGTGCATGAATGAATATGCATGACAATAAGTAACCGGGCTGGAAGGAGGAGGCATTAGAGGCAGAACACAGCGTCACTAGAGAAGGTGAATATTAAAAGCTTTTTATTTTAAATGTACGTGTTTTTCTGGCACGTGTTTCATGGATCACACCATAGTCTGGTTCATGGGACATCAGTGATGCCAGAAGCACACATATACGCGTGTACACCACAGGGAAACACAATCAGTGAAAAATCACTGTGTGAGCAGACCCATTGATTTTAATGGGTCTGCGAATGTCCGTGATTCTGGTACATATAAAAACTGTCACACACGTACCAGAATCACTGACAATTGAAAGAGGCCTTATCTAATATCTAATCTGTCACTGCTCTTGCCCGACCACTACACTCCCTGACAGAAGTTCTGTCGCTTATCCATGTTATGTAAATAAAAGCTTATAACCTGATTTTAAATTCATCCATTGGTTTTATAAATTACTCTTTTGAAAGCTGAAACCCTGTCAAATTTGGTTTAGGTTATGAAAATAAAGTTGCTGCAAAGCTGAAATATTGATCATTTAATGAACACAGAGAGGTCAGATTTTGGCAAGACAAATGTTTTGTCGCCTTGTCATATAATGCACCCAATCCTAGTTTACATCCTCACCTGTGCTCACTAAGTGATCGGTTAATTAGTGGGTGTGTATAAAAAGAAACCCAGCACCCCAGACCTTCACTTGAACTGCAACTTGACCTCTGACAACATGCCAAAAATCCCACCTTGCGACCAAAGCCTTGATTATCAAGAGGCTGAAGACCAGATCCACTGCAGAGGTGGCTGGCACCTTTAATGTGTCTCAGCATCAAGTACAAAGAATTAAAAAAAGATTTGAAGAGACTGGGGATGTTTTTGACAAGCCCTGGTCCGGCGGACCCCACAAGACAACTGCTCAGGAGGAACGTTTGTTGGTTAGAAAATCCAAAGCCAGCCCTTCTTCCACTGCAGCAGAGCTCCAGCAGGCCTGGTCACCTGAAGTCCCTGTGTCAACTAGAACAGTTTGTAGGATTCTGCCTTGAAATGGCCTCCATGGTCGAATTAGTGCCCAATAGCCAGTACTAAACAAAAGGCAATTAAAAAAACGTGTGGCATTTGCTAAGTCCCACAGCCTCCAAAACAGATGGACGCTGGAAAAGTGGCAGAAGGTGGATTTCTTTGATGAATCTTCAGTTGAATTACACCACAGCCGCCGCAAATACTGCAGGAGACCTACTGGAGCCCGTATGGATCCAAAATCCACCCAGAAAACAGTTAAGTTTGGTGGTGGAAAGATCATGGTCTTTGGTTACATTCAGTATGGGGGTGTGCGAAACATTTGCAAGGTGGAAGGCAATATCAATAGCCTAAAATAACAAGAAGTATTAGCTACCTCTTACATTCCCAATCATAAAAGGGGTCAAATTTTGCAGCAGGATGGTGCTCCATCTCATACATCTATCTCTACAACAAAGTTCCTTCTGGCAAAGAAGATCAAGGTGCTCAAGGACTGGCTAGCCCAGTCACCAGCCATGAACATCATTGAGCATGTTTGGGGTAGGATGAAAGAGGAAGCTTGGAAGACAAAACCAAAGAATATAAATGAACTCTGGGAGGCATGTAAGACTGCATACTTTGCTATGCCTGATGACTTCATCAATAAATTGTATGAATTATTGTTGAAACGCATGGATGCAGTCCTTCAAGCTCATGGAAGTCACACAAAATATTAAATATGGCTCTAATAGCAACACAACTGCATTCACCAATGTTATGCGACATATCTTTGTATTAGAAGTTAATTATTTGTTTGAATTTCACATTATTTTGGGTGGCACGGTGGCTCAGTGGTTTGCACTGCAGTCTTGCAGCGCTGAGGTCCTGGATTCAATTCCCACCAAGGACACCATCTGCAAGGAGTTTGTATGTTCTCCCCGTGTTTGCGTGGGTTTCCTCCGGGTACTCTGGTTTCCTCCCACACTCCAAAGACATACAGATAGGGAATTTAGATTGTGAACCCCAATGGGGACAGTGTTCCCAATGTATGTAAAGCGCTGTGGAATTAATAGCGTTATATAAATTAATAAATTATTATTATTATTATTATTTTCTTGCCAAAATCTGAC
The DNA here is from genome assembly GCF_048569485.1 of Anomaloglossus baeobatrachus. Taxonomy (NCBI): domain Eukaryota; kingdom Metazoa; phylum Chordata; class Amphibia; order Anura; family Aromobatidae; genus Anomaloglossus; species Anomaloglossus baeobatrachus. The sequence goes on along the minus strand of NC_134353.1, from coordinate 800,310,520 downwards.
CTTTCTGTATTCAGTAAATTATTAATAATTCAGCTTTGCAGCAACTTTATTTTCATAACCTAAACCAAATTTAGGGTTTCAGCTTTCAAAAGAGTAATTTATATAACCAATGGATGAATTTAAAATCAGGTTATAAGCTTTTATTTACATATCATGGGTAAGCGACAGAACTTCTGTCAGGGACTGTAGCTGGCTTCAGCCGCTACATGGTTCTGGCTCAGCTACATCTTAGTAGATGGGTCATTGGAATTTCAGGTATTTAAGATAATTGATTCTTGTTTCGTTTGCTGATTTTTACAGTACCTGGTTGATTGGCTAGGTTATGGTCCTGAGGAGGATTTGGGTATCAGCCTCAGATATCCATGTGGAATGTCTGGGTAGGGCATTTCATTGCTGCCATCCAGAAATACTAGGTCCTGAGAGCCTAGGGGCCCCTCTTACAGGGAGGGGTACTGTCATACAAAGTTTTGCACAAAACTTGCCAACTGTCATGGCGGCCTCAGACTTTGTTCACATTGCAGAGTCTGACACTCTGTCCGATGGTTTCTCTCTTTTTTTCTGATCAACTCAGGCAGACCAGGCCATCAACCTGCTATCTGCTCATTCATTGACAGGCTAGTAAGAATTTACCTCTGCTAGCCTGCTCGTTAGGCTTTTATGATCAAATGTTGTAAGGAAACCAATCACTTCTGCTCCTCTCATTTTTAGACTGCAAGAAATCTTCTGCCTATGCCAACTATAGCTTATGCTGTGTTGGTCTGTGAGTTGTTGTGTCCCAGACTTGCTGGACAATGTTTTGCTTTGTGCTTGGTGTTGTTGGGGAGTTACCTGTCGTCTTGTTGTTTCCACCCTGCTCTTGTTTTCTTCCTAGTCTCTTTTTGTTTTATACCTCTGTGTGTGCATGCTGTGTGACAGAGTTTTGGTTTCCCCTATTTATCTAGTTCTGTTGGTTAAATCACACTCCTTTCCCGGCTCCTCCTGCAGGAGGTGATTGGGGTATAAGATCAGGACTGGTCAGGAGTTGGGTCCAGAAAGAGACTCAGACATCCCCACCATTAAGGGGATCTCTGAAATTAGTGATAGCACAGAGCTCACTAGTTTGAGGGTCAGCTTAGCGTCCCTGGTATTCCGCTATCCCTTTAGTCTCTTCCCTTGTGACAAAAAGGATTTAGATTTACTGTACTGTGATTGACCAAGTTTTCTAAACACTGTGTCTGTTACAATCATTCTGTGTTGTTATGGGCAAGTTGTATGATGTTTTCTAAAGTACTGAACTGAATTAGAGTCATAAGTGTTATATCTATGCAGAACAGGAAACATGTCTAATTATAGACATCTGCTGCTAGACAAATGATAAAATCTCATGATGTATCTATAACTGTAATGAATGTCTGAAAGCAGGAACAATATTGTAGTGTAGGTACAACACAGATTTCATTTAAGAAACAACAAAGAGCCAGCACCAATGTGCACTAAGGCATCAAATATTCCAAACTGCATTATAAAAATTTTTTTGAGATTTTTGGCAAAAAATTGCAATTTCTTGAGCTGCTTCGCCACGTCACGGCAAATCTCATTTGAAGCAGTCCTACACTAAAATATTTTTATAAAATGTGCCATGCGGCCTCACATATAAATAGCAGAACTGCTCTCAGCAGCACTCACCTGGTCTATTGCAGTCCCGTACCCATGACTGAGTCATGGCTGTGGGCGGGACAGGTCCAAGCAAATGCTGCATGAAGTATATATATAGCCTGTGGACAAAGCCTGATGACCCAATGTGAACAGTCACCAAACGCCAAAATCTATACAGATGGAATACATCCCAAATTGGGGTGCATAGCAAGGTGGAGGTCAACCACCGACCAATTCAACAAAGAAACAACAAAGAGCCAGCACCAATGTGCACTAAGGCATCAAATATTCCAAACTGCATTATAAAAATTTTTTTGAGATTTTTGGCAAAAAATTGCAATTTCTTGAGCTGCTTCGCCACGTCACGGCAAATCTCATTTGAAGCAGTCCTACACTAAAATATTTTTATAAAATGTGCCATGCGGCCTCACATATAAATAGCAGAACTGCTCTCAGCAGCACTCACCTGGTCTATTGCAGTCCCGTACCCATGACTGAGTCATGGCTGTGGGCGGGACAGGTCCAAGCAAATGCTGCATGAAGTATATATATAGCCTGTGGACAAAGCCTGATGACCCAATGTGAACAGTCACCAAACGCCAAAATCTATACAGATGGAATACATCCCAAATTGGGGTGCATAGCAAGGTGGAGGTCAACCACCGACCAATTCAACAAAGAAACAACAAAGAGCCAGCACCAATGTGCACTAAGGCATCAAATATTCCAAACTGCATTATAAAAATTTTTTTGAGATTTTTGGCAAAAAATTGCAATTTCTTGAGCTGCTTCGCCACGTCACGGCAAATCTCATTTGAAGCAGTCCTACACTAAAATATTTTTATAAAATGTGCCATGCGGCCTCACATATAAATAGCAGAACTGCTCTCAGCAGCACTCACCTGGTCTATTGCAGTCCCGTACCCATGACTGAGTCATGGCTGTGGGCGGGACAGGTCCAAGCAAATGCTGCATGAAGTATATATATAGCCTGTGGACAAAGCCTGATGACCCAATGTGAACAGTCACCAAACGCCAAAATCTATACAGATGGAATACATCCCAAATTGGGGTGCATAGCAAGGTGGAGGTCAACCACCGACCAATTCAACAAAGAAACAACAAAGAGCCAGCACCAATGTGCACTAAGGCATCAAATATTCCAAACTGCATTATAAAAATTTTTTTGAGATTTTTGGCAAAAAATTGCAATTTCTTGAGCTGCTTCGCCACGTCACGGCAAATCTCATTTGAAGCAGTCCTACACTAAAATATTTTTATAAAATGTGCCATGCGGCCTCACATATAAATAGCAGAACTGCTCTCAGCAGCACTCACCTGGTCTATTGCAGTCCCGTACCCATGACTGAGTCATGGCTGTGGGCGGGACAGGTCCAAGCAAATGCTGCATGAAGTATATATATAGCCTGTGGACAAAGCCTGATGACCCAATGTGAACAGTCACCAAACGCCAAAATCTATACAGATGGAATACATCCCAAATTGGGGTGCATAGCAAGGTGGAGGTCAACCACCGACCAATTCAACAAAGAAACAACAAAGAGCCAGCACCAATGTGCACTAAGGCATCAAATATTCCAAACTGCATTATAAAAATTTTTTTGAGATTTTTGGCAAAAAATTGCAATTTCTTGAGCTGCTTCGCCACGTCACGGCAAATCTCATTTGAAGCAGTCCTACACTAAAATATTTTTATAAAATGTGCCATGCGGCCTCACATATAAATAGCAGAACTGCTCTCAGCAGCACTCACCTGGTCTATTGCAGTCCCGTACCCATGACTGAGTCATGGCTGTGGGCGGGACAGGTCCAAGCAAATGCTGCATGAAGTATATATATAGCCTGTGGACAAAGCCTGATGACCCAATGTGAACAGTCACCAAACGCCAAAATCTATACAGATGGAATACATCCCAAATTGGGGTGCATAGCAAGGTGGAGGTCAACCACCGACCAATTCAACAAAGAAACAACAAAGAGCCAGCACCAATGTGCACTAAGGCATCAAATATTCCAAACTGCATTATAAAATTTTTTTTGAGATTTTTGGCAAAAAATTGCAATTTCTTGAGCTGCTTCGCCACGTCACGGCAAATCTCATTTGAAGCAGTCCTACACTAAAATATTTTTATAAAATGTGCCATGCGGCCTCACATATAAATAGCAGAACTGCTCTCAGCAGCACTCACCTGGTCTATTGCAGTCCCGTACCCATGACTGAGTCATGGCTGTGGGCGGGACAGGTCCAAGCAAATGCTGCATGAAGTATATATATAGCCTGTGGACAAAGCCTGATGACCCAATGTGAACAGTCACCAAACGCCAAAATCTATACAGATGGAATACATCCCAAATTGGGGTGCATAGCAAGGTGGAGGTCAACCACCGACCAATTCAACAAAGAAACAACAAAGAGCCAGCACCAATGTGCACTAAGGCATCAAATATTCCAAACTGCATTATAAAAATTTTTTTGAGATTTTTGGCAAAAAATTGCAATTTCTTGAGCTGCTTCGCCACGTCACGGCAAATCTCATTTGAAGCAGTCCTACACTAAAATATTTTTATAAAATGTGCCATGCGGCCTCACATATAAATAGCAGAACTGCTCTCAGCAGCACTCACCTGGTCTATTGCAGTCCCGTACCCATGACTGAGTCATGGCTGTGGGCGGGACAGGTCCAAGCAAATGCTGCATGAAGTATATATATAGCCTGTGGACAAAGCCTGATGACCCAATGTGAACAGTCACCAAACGCCAAAATCTATACAGATGGAATACATCCCAGATTTCATTTACAATGTGTTTTTGGGTGGTTTCTTGAGGCTTGGTCATCTCCATCGTTCAAATTTGTGGCATGATTCATTTTCCATGTAGATTTCATTCCGTTTTTTTTCTGCCCATATATTTTCCCATCTACAAATGTAAAACGGTACAGAACTTGAAAAATATTTTGCATTAATATATTCAATCACCTTATGATTGACATACGGTATGTCTAAATAATTACTGTTGATGAGCTTTTAAGAGATAGATGTTGGGATTCCTGCCTAGTCAGGAAGTAAAGCCAGGAACATTGACAGCTCTATCTCCTGTCGGTGTGTAGCATTTTCCCTATATTATTACTATGTACAGCTATGTACAGTAGCATAGTGTCGCACATAAACTGTTTGGCATTTGACATAAATATATTGATATTTCTGTTTATACCTATACAGTATCTCCAGTTGTCAAGAAATCCATTTTGTCTTAGAAATAACACCTTTAAGCCTGCTTTACACCATACGATCCAGCATACGATATCGTATGTGATCGTATCCGCCCCAAATCGTATGTGCGGCACGTTCAAGTTGTTGTTCGTGTCGCACAAACGAATAAGCCCCCGTCACACGTACTTACCCGTCCATACGACCTCAATGTGGGCGGCGAACATCCACTTCCTGGAGTGGGAGGGACGCTCGGCGTCACATCAACGTCACGCGGCAGCCGGCCAATAGAAGTGGAGGGGCGGAGATGAGCGGGACGTAAACATCCCGCCCACCTCCTTCCTTCCGCATTGCCGGCGGGAGCCGCAGGACGTAGGTAAGATTTGTTCATCGTTCCCGTAGTGTCACACACTGCGATGTGTGCTATCCCGGGTACGATGAACAACCTGACGTTCAATTTTTAGGAATTGAACGACGTGCATGCGATGAACGTTTTACCGCTCAATCGCAATCGCACGTAGCTGTTACATGCTACAATGTAACTTACGATGCCGGATGTGCGTCACTTACGACGTGACCCCGCCGACACATCGTAAGATATATTGTATCGTGTAAAGCGCCCTTAAGACTCAATTATGTGTCCTAAGTTTCACAGTCATAGTATCATAGTATCATAGTTTTTAAGGTTGAAGGGAGACTCTAAGTCCATCTAGTTCAACCCGTAGCCTAACATGTTGATCCAGAAGAAGGCAAAAAAAACCCAATGTGGCAAACAAGTTACAATGGGGAAAAAAATTCCTTCCTGACAGTCTCATAGCGTTTTACAGATTTTCCTACTAGACTAGCGTAAAGGTCACAATACACATCAAAGAGTAGTAGTGATGGGCAAATATTAAACTATTCGGGTTCAGAATATTCGTCTGGAATATTTTGTACTAATCATGTATTTATCACAAATAATGAATCTAATGGAAGTCAATGGCAAATTTAAATAATTTTCCAGTGGACCCTCCTAGGATGTATGATGGGGCTGTAAAAATGGTGAAATGGATGGAAAAGTTCTGAAATTGAATGGGAACAACATGGAGAAGTTGCCTGATGCATCTCTGAAACACTAGTAATTTCATTTCTGGGAACAATATTTTCAGAGTATTATGCCACTTTGATGTGCAGTTCCCCACCTATTTTTGATAACCAGTGCAGATAAAATAGACAGCTGCATGTCCCAGCTGTGTGCTTTATCTTGGCTGGTAATCAAAATATCAAAAGTAGAGGCTCCCCCAGGCCGTTTTTTTCTTTATTTAAAAAAATGACATGGGCTCCTGCCCATTTTTTGATAACGAGTGCAGATTAAGCAGAAAAATAAGGACTGGTATTCTCAGGCTGGAAAGGTCCATTTTTATTGGGCTCTCCCCAGCCTACAAATAGCAGCCCACGACTGGTGCGGTGGCAATGAAAGTAATATATGGGGTTGATGTCAGCTGTGATTTGTCAAATATTGGCAATGGAGAGGTGTCTATGAGACCCCCTATTACTAACCGTGTAAGTAAACAGAAAACAAAACACACACAGACAAAAATCCTTTATTTTAAATAAACTACAAAAACACACCCTCTTTCACCAATTTGTTAACCCCAAAACACCATAGCAGGTCAGACGTAATCCACACGAAGACCCGTGACAATTCTAGCTACATCTGGAGGCTATGGTGAGCAGTGACATTAGAACATGTGACCACTCACTGCAGCCTCTGGAACACACTGAGAACAGCGTAGGAGCTGCCAGAAGTGACATCAGGTGAACTCGGTGCCGGACTGTGTGACTGCGTGTCATGGTGGCAGTTGGTGGCTCACAGTCCGACAGTCCGACACTAAGTTCACCAGAGGTGACAGCTGGTGGCTCATACAAAGAATACTGTGAGAGCCACCAGAAGTAACCTTAGGTGACCTGAGTGCTGGACTTCCGGACTGCATGTCACAGCTGCAGTGCAGTCTGACAAGTCCGGCACTGAGTTCACCTAGAGGATATTGTGAGAACCACCAGAAATAACCTCAGGTGAACTCAATGCCAGACTTTCAGACTGCACTGCCACTGTTACACGCAGTCCGACACTGAGTGTACCTGAGGTCATGTCTGGTGGCTCTCATAGTACCCTCTGTATGAGCCTCCAGCTGTGACCTCAGGTGAACTAAGTGTTGGAGTGATGGGACTGCGCGTTTACCTGAGGTCACTTTTGGTGGTTCTCATGGTACCCTTTGTGTGAGCCACCAGATGTAACCTCAGGTGAACTCAGTGCCAGACTGTCGGATTTTGCTGCTGTCATGACATGCAGTCACACAGTCCAGCACTGAGTTCACCTGAAGTCACTTCATGCAGCTCCCATGCTGCTCTCAGTGTGTTCATGAGGCCGCAGGGAGCAGTCCCATGTTCCAGTGTCACCGTTCACCATGGCTTCCTGATGTAGCAGAGCCGGAATCATCTTCTGGATTACATTGGACCTGCACCAGTGTTTTGGGGGTTAATAAATTGGTGAAAGAGGATATTTTAAAAAATACTTAAAATAAAGAATTTTTCTGTTTTTCTTTGTTTTTTCTTTTTACTTACAGTGTTGGTAATTGGGGGGGTCTCATAGACACCTTCCCATTACCAACCCAGGGCTTGATGGCAGCTGTGATTTTTGCCACAGCACTAGAACAATTGGGATGAGATACATAAAGTGCTACAATTGGCGCATCTAATGGATGCAACTATTGTGAGGCAACTGCAGGCTTCTATTTTTAGGCTGGAGAGGGCCCAATAACCATGGACATTCCCAGCCTAAGAATACCAGCCTCTTGCTGTCTACTTTACCTGCACTGGTTATCACAAATAGGCAGGGGAACACATGTAATTTTTTTTCACTGCGCGTGCCAATCACAATAATGCTACAGCATTACTGTGATTGGCAGACAATACCCGCATGTTTAGTGGCTGAAGATCAGGCACCAAACATGTGGGGAGGTTACTTCAAACTCGCCGGGCGAATACCAAAATACTCAACGAGCATCGAATATCCTAAATACCTTAATATCCATGCAAGTAACAAATAGTACTGACTCATCACTAAAGAGTAGTCGTCCGACCCCTCCAATTTTAGCAGTATTGGTTGAGTAATATGTATGGGGGCCTCCCAACTCTCCTGTGAGAGAAGGATTAGGTACATTGAATTTCAATACCCTATTCTTTTCCTCTTTCTGCAGAGAAACCTCCATCGGAGTTGTCTCATAGCAGTTTATTTCAACATCTACATGACCCATCCCCATCACTCATGCATGCTTAGCCAAGTATAGAAAGATCTATGAAGTCTTCTGACAATCTGTCAGCAGTGGTCATACTGATAATACTGATAATAGTAAAGGATAAATATCTAATAGCTGTGGAATGCTTTAGGGCTTAGGTAAATAGTGTGGTGAAGATTTATAACATGGTGCTCATAAAATCTAAATTTACGTTTTTACTATTTTGTAAGTATTTTATAAATTCACCTTTGGGTTTCAACACTGCCGAAATCTTTCTTGGCATGCGCTCAATCAGATTCAAGCATGTCTTGACCGAAATCTGATCCAAGGTCTCTTCTACCCATTCCCAATGTTGGTGCATACTGGTCAACTCACTTGGGTATGTATACAGCTTTTTTTTCAACTCTACCCACAAGTGTTCAATTGGCTTGAGGTGTGGGGACTGTGGGGGCCAATCCAGCACCTCTACTTCATTGTCATTGAACCATTTCTCCATCAATTTCTAAGCATACTTTAGGTCATTGTCCTGCTGGAATATGGTGTACGCAATAACTCATCTTGTTGGATACTCACATATACAGTAGCTCAGCACTGAGACCACCATCAATCCTGATCAAGTAGCCAACGCCTTTGGCTGTGAAATAACCCAACATCATCAGGTTTCCTTGACAGTTCCTTCAATTTCTCAATCCCTTAGCCCCTTTTTCCCATATGTCTTCCAGACCCATTTGTCTCCTTCAGAGCCTTGTCTATTGACTTTCATCTCATCGCTCCAAATCACCTGTTTCCACTCTTTTACTGTTCACTTTTCATACTTACTCGCAAACTTGAGCTGACGTTTCTTACAACGATATTGAAGTCGAGGCTTCTTCATATTTTTTTCTGGTCACCATTCCAGACTTGTGTAATGCGTGTCTAATGGTGCTTGCATGATTGTCTGTAATCTCACTATTATGAAGCATACGAGCCACCTCCAGAGCTGTGCTTGTCCTGCCAGAACTGAAAGACTTTGTGATGTGCCGACTTGTTTATTCCGATATTTTACCTGGTCGTCCACCTCTTGGCTTTTGAATGAATGAATGGACTTCATTTCAGATTTTTCCAACTGTCATGGCACTCACATGATGCAGTTTGGCAATTTTCTTGGCCGAGAGACTGCTATCACTGAACTGGATGATGCTGTTTCTCTTTTCTTGGGAAATCTTCTTCATGGCTGCTCCTTGATTCGAACCAGTAATGTTTCATTTGGGAATGAACCTAATAATACACTAAGCAATTAGAAAATTTGAGAACAGGTTGTAATTTGTAGTATACAGGAAGAAAAAAGGTTTTTCAAACACCAGGAGCAAAACAGTAACAATTTAGTGATGTGACTAGAATCTGTATAACAAATCATATGCTAATTAGTTGCAAGTCACATTTATGTATGAGATAGCCAAGATGAAAGATGATTGTCTATAAAATGAAGGTTATCTCACACTGAAAGCTGTAGTAGATGGTGAGATATGGACTTTTTCTTGTCAGTGTAGATGAGATGTGGTATCACGTACCCGTCAAACCCCTTCTTCCCATTTTGATGGAGCTGGGAGAAACTTGAGTGAAAATATCAAAAACTGCAACATTTTGGACTTTTGAAATAGTTTATGCCAGGTTTCTGGCAAAAACACTTTGATGAAATCGGGCCTTTATGCACTACTAGCAGTGTACTAATATAGGGGTAGTAACCATGAAAGGCTTTGTCTATAGAGACCATCTGTCCCCACTCTAGACTACTGACTTTATATTTTGGGTTATGTTAAAGCTATCTGACGGATGCCATGGATGCCACCTCAGTATGTCTTGACCTTTACCTAAAGTCATTGTGTTCTCTTAACGATAGGATATAGGTGATGACAAAGGTCTGGAATATAGCGAAAAGTTAATGTTGGCCATCCTTTCTATTTCCATAAGCTAAGAAAATAACTGGAAAGACAAAAAGTCACAGGTGTCTTACCTACGATGATGGATAAGATAGGGGGTTACTTGGATTTGCTCACCTGAAATGGTTGTGAGAAGTCACAACCACTATAAAAGCTTGAAAACCGCAACTACAGTCCCCATATCAAGTAGTCACAAAGGTAGGAAGTAAGGGTTTTTTTTTATTCTTTTTATTCAACAAGTTTCAGAGATGAAATCTTCTTCTTCAGGTACATCTGTGATCATATACCTGAATAAGGAGATTTTATCTCCGAAACGCATTGAATTAAAAGCTCATCATAAAGGATAAATGTTGTGTTCCAAATTTCTTCATTGGAGCTCGGTGTTAAACCCTTACTTCTTACCTTTCTGAATATTTCCACATGCTGATTTATAAAAAAAAATGTTATCTTATGCAAGGAAGTGCGATGAGATTTTATACTATTGTATATTTCTACAATCCTCTTGCATGGGCATTATTCTTTATTGTATTCGATGTCCTATTTTTTTTATACAACAATGTATTTACTGTAATTGCAGAAAAATATGAAAAACATGTGACAGTAGTCTTGTCTTATTATGATTTTCCAGCTGACTTTGGACTTTCAAAAATTGTGGATGACCAAGTGACAATGAAGACAGTGTGCGGAACCCCAGGCTACTGCGGTGAGTAGAATGCTGCCTACTTTAGCTGCACTGTACTTAATTGTATGTATCTTATAATTATGAATAGTGGACTTGTTAGATTAAAGTATTGTATGTGACTAATAGGATGATATATTATGGGATATACAGTATTACTCCCACGTGCAATAGTAAGCATATCCAGACGTATAAAAGCACTCTTTTATTTGCTTTTCTAGCGCTTTTCTCAAAAGTTGGAGAGACGTATCACAATGTAGGGTCACTTTTTAGACACTTTTGATTCATGAATTATAATATCCCTTTGAAAAATAATGTAATATCTGAAATTGCTTTAGGCAAATTTTTAATTGAAATGTATAACTCATCAAAGCTTTCAGTTATTTAATCACTCAGTGATATTAAATTATTCTTGATTTACCATGCTTATTACAATTCTGACTTGTTACAATAGGCACACATTATTCCAGTCTGGTGCTTTACTTACTATATATGTTACTACTGATATTCCCTCAAAGGATGCTCTCAGGATTGTGACACCAGATGGCGGAGTAATAGTCTGATGAATGTACACACATAATACCGTTTCACATTAGGCTGTGCAGATCTGGCCGGAACGGAAAGGTCAACATTTACAACCAAGAAATGAATATTATTATGTGGGTAAAGAAAGAAACAGATGAGCTGTGTTTATTTTGCATTTGTTTCACATTACAAAACAAGAACTGCAGCATTATAACTTGGATGAAGAGGTTGTTCACCTCTTTTTTTTTTTTTTCACTTCAATGGATATATTTAGAGCAAAAATAGTTTGGATTTTTTTTGTTTAATTAAAAATTGTACATAATTTAATTTTATAGGTTTTGTTTCCATGCACATTCAAATTTTATGTGGTCTGTATTCATAAATGTGTTAAAGGGCACCAATTACCAGGATTTTACTAGATAACCTAAAGCCAGTGCTATACTGGCACCATGCTGATTCTATATATACCTTTAGTTGTCAGATAGGATGTATAGTTTTTGAAACACAAGTGTGGCGCCCTGGACAAGCCAGGGGCCACAGGTGTCAACACACACACACCCCCACCCCCAGCAGTTTCACAGCAGACATCCCCAGTGAAACTTGATTCCTTTCCTCGGGATCAGACTGACACACCAGGTGGGCGGAGTCAGGAGATGGAGACGCCCACCCAGGAGTTAGCTGGCCTGAGGCAGGAAAACAAGCCCAGACAATTCTAGGAGAGGAAGAGAGGAGGTCTGCAGAGAGGCAGACGCAGACTGGGGCCTAGGATTGGAGCCTAGGGCCCTCGTGCAGCAGAGAGTCAGGCAGACGGTAGTGGCCGTCTGCAGGTAGCCGGGGAGACAGCTGGTGGAACCGTAGGTAGCCGGGGCTGGGCGGTGGCCCACCGGTACTGAACCGGGGAGCCAGCTGGAAGCCGGAGCGCAGAGGAACGTGCACGGAGGTGGAAGAAAGGACTTACACCACCAAACTGGGTCAGGGGAGAAACAACAACCGCAGCCGTCTGTGGGCACCCGTTCATCCAGCCGAGTGTTTTACCAAGGACTGTGTCGTGATTACTGGCTGAGTGAGTACCCCGTGCCGTGCGGCACAGCGCTGCCCCTGCGACCCTGCACCTCGCCAGGCCCCATAACTCGCCTGCTACCCATCCACCTACCTCACCGGGCCCCGGGACAACCAACCCCCTACCCACGGAGGGGAGAACTAACATCTAGCTGCTCCCTGTCATTGCTCCCAGGATTCCCGTCCAGAGCAGCGGTGGTGTACCAAAAATCACCACAACCGTGGGTGGCGTCACGGACAATCTCACTTACCAAACCCCCTTTTACTGTGGAGCCTGGGATCACAGACCGGGTCACGCCACCGTGATACCCACAGAAGTGACCTCGTGGCCCGGATCTGAGTACCCCCCTTATCCCAGGGCGACACACTTGGCGTCACGAACAGGATCTTACCGCTCTGCCGTCTGGTAGAGGTGCGCCTTGTTACCGCCGGAGGTGTCCGGCCGGAAAATTTCAGAAGCCGCCATCTTTGGCCTGAAAATTTCCCGCTCGAGCGTCTTCCCCGAGCAGGAAAGGCGCGAAAGTGGAGCCCCGCCCCCTGAAGAAGGAAGTGCTAAAAAGAGGCTAAGGGGGACGGGATGGCGTCCGGCCGCATGTGAACCGCGGCTGTGGAAGCAGGGATGCCAGGATTCTGCCAGTGTTTGGTTCCTGGAACACCGCTGCACGAGATGTCCCGTCCGTCCGGCACCGCTGAAACCTCAGTGCCCGCGGCCAACGCCCCGACCGACCCGTTACCCCTGTCACCGGTAGTGGAGCTCGCAGCGTCTGTGAGGGAGGGCCCAGGCCTTACCATCGTCACCGCCCTGCCACCGGTCCCGGCTTCCATCCCAGCCGCACCGCCGATGACGATGGCCCCGGCAGTCCGCCCGGCCGCAACAGAGATGACGACGGCTCCGGCAGTCCGCCCGGCCGCAACGGCAGCGAAACACCTATCCCGTTAACTATCTGGGCAGTCTGGTTCTGGACTGGGGTCAAGGGGTGCTGCCCACTTCTTAGGGGCAGCATCAGGGCCAGGTTGTTTGGGTGGGTGACTGAAGGACCCGTTCCACTGTTATTATTAAAAGTGTTTGATTACTGTTGCAACGTTAAAGTAATGTGCATCCCGTTGTGGGAAGATTGAAAATGCTTGTGTTTAATGTTTTAATCTTTTGCAGTTTAAAAAAAACAAAAATAAAACCGGTGATGGACGGGCAGCCCGAGGACGGTCTGCATTTTGCTAAGGGGGAATGTGGCGCCCTGGACAAGCCAGGGGCCACAGGTAACAACACACACACACCCACCCCCAGCAGTTTCACAGCAGACATCCCCAGTGAAACTTGATTCCTTTCCTCGGGCTCAGACTGACACACCAGGTGGGTGGAGTCAGGAGATGGAGACGCCCACCCAGGAGTTAGCTGGCCTGAGGCAGGAAAACAAGCCCAGACAAGTCTAGGAGAGGAAGAGAGGAGGTCTGCAGAGAGGCAGACGCAGACTGGGGCCTAGGATTGGAGCCTAGGGCCCTCGTGTAGCAGAGAGTCAGGCAGACGGTAGTGGCCGTCTGCAGGGAGCCGGGGAGACAGCTGGTGGAACCGTAGGTAGGCGGGGCTGGGCGGTGGCCCACCAGGACTGAACCGGGGAGCCAGCTGGAAGCCGGAGCGCAGGAGGAGCGTGCACGGAGGTGGAAGAAAGGACTTACACCACCAAACTGGGTCAGGGGAGAAACAACAACCGCAGCCGTCTGTGGGCACCCGTCCATCCAGCCGAGTGTTTTACCAAGGACTGTGTCGTGATTACTGGCTGAGTGAGTACCCCGTGCCGTGCGGCACAGCGCTGCCCCTGCGACCCTGCACCTCGCCAGGCCCCATAACCCGCCTGCTACCCATCCACCTACCTCACCGGGCCCCGGGACAACCAACCCCCTACCCACGGAGGGGAGAACTAACATCTAGCTGCTCCCTGTCATCGCTCCCAGGATCCCCGTCCAGAGCAGCGGTGGCGTACCAAAAATCACCACAACCGTGGGTGGCGTCACGGACAATCTCCCTTACCAAACCCCCTTTTACTGTGGAGCCTGGGATCACAGACCGGGTCACGCCACCGTGATACCCACAGAAGTGACCTCGTGGCCCGGATCTGAGTAGCCCCCTTATCCCAGGGCAACACACAAGCAAGTAAAGATTATAAAATGAACAGTTTTTTGATTGGCAGCAGCAGCTGATAACTGTGGTGGGGTTTGATTGTGATTCCTGCCCCCCTGCCTGTTGTTCCTCCCCCTATCTATTATTTATGCTAATTCCATTATAGAAGGTTGTGGCTATAAATATTGGTAGCTAGAAGGACCTTGCTGACGTCATATCCATGTGACCAGAAGGGGTGGGGCCTTAGCAACCAGAAAAATAATGTTGCTTCCTGGTATCAGCTATGTTGGCTAAGGCCCCGCACCTTCTGGTCACATGGGTATGATCAGGGCCGCCATCAGAGCATTAAAACCATGACTGGTGTGCCGGGCCCAGTGAAGAGGGGGGGCTTGGGGTAATTACATAGCTTTATGAAGCCTCGGCCCCCCTTCTTCACTGGGCCCCAGTCACAGCCGCAGCAGAGGGGCCCGGCAGTGCTGCTTCAGCCACTGCACACACGGCTAATTTAATTGAGAAACCTTTCTAAGGCATCACATGCAAATTAGCCATGTAGCCGGAGGCAAGGTGAGTGGAGCAGAGCAGGGAGGCGGCGCGTCATCCCGCAGCCCAGCATGAGGAGATTATCACTCTGCAACCACATCACAGTGCTGTGGGCAATGCGGAGGTGGTGAGGATGCGGCATCCGGAAGGGAAAGGTAGGTGCTCCTTGAGCTGAAGATCCCCGAGGGTGGTGGGGGGGCCATTATACCAGAATGTGCCCAGGAAGGGGGATATATACACACATCAGGAAGGGCCCTGGAAGTTTATATATACAAGAAGGAGGACATATATACCAAGAAGGAGACAAAACCAGGGTGGGGACATTACGTCAGAATGTGCCCAGGAGGGGGATATATATACACCAGGAGGGGCCCTGAAAGTGGACATATATACAAAAAGGAGGACATACTGTATATACAATGAAGGGTTTAAAAACCAGGATAGGAACATAAATACCAGAATGTGCCCAGGAGGGTGATATATACTGTATACACCAGTAGGGATATATATACAAGGGGATATATATATATATGTATATATATATATATACAAGAAGGGGATATATATACAAGAAAGAGGACATATATACCAGGAAGGGGACAAAAACTAGGATGGGGACATATATAGCAGAATGTGCATATGGACATTGTCTAACTGCTTTGATATGCCCTGCTCATCAGTGTGGGAGCCTCAAAAGGGACATAGGACACCAGAGAGGGCATCATATTTCATGTGGAGGAATTTATTATGTGTGGGAGAACATCAAGGGGGACATATATATATATATATATATATATATATATACATATGTATATATATAGATATATATATATATATATATAATAGATATATATATATATATATATATATATATATATATATTTATACCAGGATGGGGACAAATGTCACACTAGCTTTCTGGGTCCCCAATGTGGAGTGTACGAATAAATACATAATTGGATAAAATAGTACAGGGCCCCCCCATATTTTGATACTCAGCACAGATAAAGCATATGGCTACAGGCTGCAGCCCCCAGCTGTGTGCACTATTTTGGCTGTGTATCAAAATATGAGGGTCCCCATGTGTTTTTTTATTACTTACATAAGTAATTTTAAAAAAGTTGTGGTCAATTTTGATACCGAGTCAAGATAAAAAGGACAGCTGGAGGCTGGTATTCCAAGGCTGGGGAGACCCATAGTTTTTGCACCCTCCTTAGCCTAAAAATAGCAGAATGCAGCCGCCCAAAAATTGGCTCATCTATTTTCTTTTTTTTCCATTTATGTAGCCACATGAGTTGTACTTTTGAATGACACCATTCATTGTGCCCTATAGTGTACTGAAAATGAGGGAAAAATTCCAAGTACGGTGAAATTGCAAAAAAAAAAGTTCAATTCCACAATTGTTTTTGGGGATTTTTATTTACTGTGTTCACAAACATGTATAATTTTACTTTTAGCTAAGTTAAAAAAATCAGAAGTTTCTAAAATCAAAAATGCACTTTTGGCAACATTTTCCGAGATCCATAGTGTTCTCATTTTTTGGGATCTGGGGTTCATTGATGGCTTATTTTTGCATCTCAAAGTAACATTTTTAATTATAGCATATTTATGGCAGATGTAATGTTTTGATCACTTGCTTTTCCTTTTAATATAATGTTGCAGCGACCAAAAAAACACAATTGTGGTGTTTTGATTTTTTTTTACTACACCCTTTGCTGACCAGATTAATTGATTTTATATTTTGATAAGGTGGGTATTTCTAAACACGTTAATACCAAATATATGGGGGGGGATATTATTGTTTTATTTCAATGGAGTTAAACTGGGGTGATTTGAACTTTCATTTTATTTTTTTCATATTTTAAAAAAAAAAAAAAAAAATACTTTTACAGTTTTTATAGATTTTAATAGTCCCTCTAGGGTGACTTTATGCCTGCACTGCTGAGTCATGACAACGACAAGGGTCATCATCTGACCCTACGCTCTTATGGCAACCAACCCATTGGTGCCCCGTGATCACATCAAACTTTGACAGCATGAGCTAACTCGCGCTGGCGGGGATTGCGCTGTTACCCTCTGCCAGCGCTCCCATGATGTGATCTAAGGGGTTAACAGGTGCAGGTGTATCCGAATTCCACCCACGCCTGATAACTGCATGTGTCTATATAAATCTTTGGTCGTGAAGGGGTTAAAAAAACAACCCACACTCTTTCTCCAATTTATTTACTTACAAAACACCCCTGCAGGTCTGACTTAATTCATACCACAACGTCCCACTATGATCCTGGCTCTGCTACATATGAGATTGCATTGTGACCGTGCACTCTGGTCTCAGGGACAGACACACTGATGGAACCGCAGCTGTGAGTGGTAACATCAGTGAGTTCATCTGATGTTACGGCTGGGGTTCCCACGATACCTCAGCTGTGACCACAGGTGAAACCACCTCAGGTGAACTCATTGAACTCAGTGACTTTGCCTCAAGTGAACTCATTGAAGCTAAAGCCGGATTACCGGATAAGGCAATGTGCACACTTTGAGTATTTTGTTGCAGACATTCCTGCAGCAAATCTGCATCTCTTGGCAGAAAACAGCACCAAAACCACATAAAAGGTGCATGCAGTTTTGGTGCATTTTTCTGCCATGAGATGCAGATTTGGTGAGAAATGCACCGACCTGTAACTAAATAAATCTCCTAATCCGGTAATCCGGCATTGATTTCAATGAGTTTCCACGGTAACCCAGCTGTGACCTCAGATGAACTGACCTCAAGTGAACTCAATAAACTCAGCTGAGTCAAGTTCACTTAGTTAACTGCATCTCCTGGCAAATTACATACCACAATCGCATCAAAACCGTTTTTCTGCCAGGAGATGCAATGAACTTACCTCAGGTGAACTTAGTTGCGGATTACCAGGTTGGGCTGTGTGTGTACATTGAGTATTTAATTGCAAAAATGTCTGCACCAAATCTGCAACTCCTGGCAGAAAAACACCAAAAATGTGTCATCAAGCCCGAAGTTAGTAATGGGGAGCAGTCCATTAGACCCCCAATTACTAAGCCTTTAAGTCAGAAGAAATAAATACAAAATACAGAGAAAAAAAACTTTTATTTAAAATAAAACGCCCTCTTTCTCCAATTTATTAACCCCCCCCCCCAAAAACCCTGCAGGTCCGATGTCATCCACAGAAACGACATCCCACAACGATTCTGGCTCTGCTACATCTTAGGTTGCAGTGCAGTATCACATTAGGAAACATGACCGCGCACTGTGGTGTCAGGAACACACTGATGGAGCTGCAGATGTAAGAACAGTGACGTCAGTGAGTTCACCTGATGTCACAGTTGGGGTTCCCGTGCATTCAATCAGTTTATCTCAGGTCTGTTCACCTGAGGTCATAGTTGGGGTACCATGGGAAGTCACAGGCTAATGGCAGAAGATATAAGACCTACAAAAGAATACTGAAACTCATATTCAAAACAATAATTTTTATTATTGAAAATTGTTAAAAAATTATAGAAAGTAATAAAAGGTAGGGGGGAGGAAAGGGGACGAGAAAAAGAGCAGTGAAAATTTTATCCTGAATTGATCACCCAGTAATTGTAAAGGGAATTTATGTTAATACAGTACATGGATTAAGGAGTGGAATTCTTAATACAGGTAAAATACTGTGGGTTGAGTCAGATTCCAATGTGAAATATTTACCTAATACATATCAGATATTAAATTGGTACAAAGTTGCTGTTAATTCCATATAGAGCCTGAATCAGACCACATGTGTAGCTCCGGTGCAGTAGTCCTCACCACAGAGAATGAAGTAAACATTTGACTGAGTATAAAGTGCTTAGTGCTCCTTATTGGACCTCAAATCCCTGTAGGACAGACAACTCATAACTCAGTTTTTTATCACTGTATTCTCATGAAAATGAGCTACAATTTAGTTAGGACCACTCTAGTATAGGTTGCACATAAAATGCAAAAGTCCATGTAACTAAAGTGCAATTTTACCATCTTTCTTTGCACCTGTGGATGTCTCCATTTAATGGAGGTCTTGCTGCATCCTGGCAGTGCATTAGTCTTTTTGGCCTTGGGCAATTTACATCTTCTGCCATTAGTCTGTGAGTTTTTGCTTAAGTTTTGGAGGATTTTTATTCCTCTTTTTGGTGTTTTTTTATATTGGTACCATGGGAACCTCACCTGTGACTTCAGGTGAACTCATTGAACTTAATACTGAATTATCAGATTTGGCTATGTCCACAATTCAAATGCAAAAAGGGCGGTAATCCGGGTGCTGCACAGATCCAACCACACACCACTAGGAGGTTTATCACTTTAAACGCACAACGCGTTTCCAGGACGGAACGTCTCCTTCATCAGGTGCGCTAACTAGGCAGTGTTTGATCAGCCTTATATACATATGCTAATAATCCATAATAAAATAACTAACAACAATAAAACAATCTATATTACCAGTTTTCAATCATTGACAACTGGGGAGATTTTCACTATTAAACAACATTTAGACTGCAAATCGTCCTATGTAGTCTATTTATTAGAATGCAGCTGCAGTATTCAATACATTCGTCAAACCATTCAACCTATGCACAGCAGGCTAAATAAGAATTGGCATAATATCAGGTAAGGTCTACTGGAGCATAGTGTCTCTAACCACTACCTTCTAAACACCAGAAAAATCCAGAAGGGTTGCGGCTCACCATCTTAGAGCATATTGCGATCGATGTGACAGATCGGTACAGGAGATTGATAAACAGGGAATCTTACTTGATCTTTAAAATGGCTACACTGACCCCTGAGGGTCTTAACATCAGTATTGAGCTCACTAAATAACCAGTAGTAAACTAAGTAGTTAGCGCATAAATCCAGTAAGCTTTGACTAGGGCCACCACTCCTCACGTTCTAATTTTATCCGTATTTGGGGAAGAAAAATGAGGAAGGTAGCTTTATAGAATAAAATTAATAGTAAAATAGACAAAACATATTAATGAATGATAACATTGAAATAAAAAAAGAAACCTTTAAAATAAATTATTGTAATTATCATCAGTGAATTCACCAAAGAACTAAATAAAAGATCATTGTCCCATTCCATTTTTTTTTTAATATATCGTGTGTTACAAAATTCTTTTATGAAATTCATTTTAAAATTATTCAAATATTTTAATAAGGGGATATTTGGAATGTATGCATCACAATACTTATTAGTTCCCCCTATATATTTGGTTTTAATAATTTTCTGTCTATCTATGTATTAGGATCATTTCCTGATGCAACGGTACACAATTGTGTGGCTTTTTTTATGTCAGTATTTATTACATATGTATGGGAGTATTTTTTTATCTCTGTATTGTGGTAATATACATTGTTTTATTGTTGTTAGTTATTTAATTATGGATTACTAGAAGGTGGCCCGATTCTACGCATCGGGTATTCTAGAATTTACGTATTGTGTAGTTCATGTATGATTTTTGTTATATATATATATAGAGAGATGTTGTTGTGTGTAGTTACCAAGTGTTTGTGTAGGCGCTGTACATGTTCTGGGTGTTGTCTGGGTGTGACGGGGGGTGAGAGCGGTGTTGTATGTGTGTTGCGTGTGTTGCGTTGTTTGTGGAGCGCTGTGTGTCTGTAGCGTTGTGTGTGTGTGTTGCGCGGTTTGTGTGTGTGTGGT
The DNA here is from genome assembly GCF_048569485.1 of Anomaloglossus baeobatrachus. Lineage (NCBI taxonomy): Eukaryota > Metazoa > Chordata > Amphibia > Anura > Aromobatidae > Anomaloglossus > Anomaloglossus baeobatrachus. Next base: position 800,289,851 of record NC_134353.1, on the reverse strand, counting down.
GTGTTTTGGGGGGAGGTATGTTTTGTGCAATGTGTGTGTTGTGCGGTATGTGCGTATATTTGTGTGTGCCGCGGTGTTTGTGTGTTGCGTGTTGTGTGTGTGCAGCGTTGTCTGTGTGTGTGGGTGTCTGTGTAGGGCAGTTGTTTGTGGTTCCCAGTGTGTGTGTGTGTGTGTGGTGTGTTGTGCAGTGCGCGCGCGTGTGTGTGTGTGTGTGTGTGCATCAGCCTCTCTTCTCTCAGCCTACCTCTCCCAGCCTCCCTCCTCCCAGCCTCCCTCAGCATCAGCCTCCCTCTCCCAGCCTCCCCAAGCATCAGCCTCCACCAGCATCAGCCTCTCTCCTTCCAGCCTCCCCCAGCATCAGCCTCCGACAGCATCAGCCTCCCTCTCCCAGCCTTCCCCAGGATCAGCCTCTCTCCTCCCAGCCTCCGTCCTCCCAGCCTTCCCCAGCATCAGCTTTCCCCTCCCAGCCTCCCCCAGCATCAGCCTTCCCCAGCATCAGCCTCTCTCCTCCCAGCCTCAGCCTCTCTCCTTCCAGCCTCCCCCAGCATCAGCCTCTCTCCTTCCAGCTTCCCTCAGCATCAGCCTCCCCTTCCCAGCCTTCCCCAGGATCAGCCTCTCTCCTCCCAGCCTCCTTCCTCCCAGCCTCCCCCTCCCAGCCTCCCTCAGCATCAGCCTTCCGCTCCCAGTTTCCCCCAGCATCAGCCTCCCCATGCATCAGCCTCCACCAGCATCAGCCTCTCTCCTTCCAGCCTCCCCCAGCATCAGCCTCCCCTTCCCAGCCTTCCCCAGGATCAGCCTCTCTCCTCCCAGCCTCCTTCCTCCCAGCCTCCCTCAGCATCAGCCTTCCGCTCCCAGTCTCCCCCAGCATCAGCCTCCCCAAGCATCAGCCTCCACCAGCATCAGCCTCTCTCCTTCCAGCCTCCCCCAGCATCAGCCTCTCTCCTTCCAGCCTCCCTCAGCATCAGCCTCCCGTTCCCAGCCTTCACCAGGATCAGCCTCTCTCCTCCCAGCCTCCTTCCTCCCAGCCTCCCTCAGCATCAGCCTTCCCCTCCCAGTCTCCCCCAGCATCAGCCTCCCCAAGCATCAGCCTCCACCAGCATTAGCCTCTCTCCTTCCAGCCTCCCCCAGCATCAGCCTCCCCAAGCATCAGCCTCCACCAGCATCAGCGTCCCTCGTCCCAGCCTCCCCCTCCCAGCCTCCCCCAGCATCAGCCTCTCTCCTCCCAGCCTTCCCCATGATCAGCCTCTCTGCTCCCAGCCTCCTCCAGCACGCCGTGCTCCTCTGCCGACACTCACACACCCGATCGCATCCACTCACACACACCCGATCGCATCCACTCACACACACCCGATCGCATCCACTCACACACCCGATCGCATCCACTCACACACACCCGATCGCATCCACTCACACACACCCGATCGCATACACTCACACACACAGACACTGACGATATCGCACATACGCGCTTATACTCACAACATCCGGGGATATCACATGCTTCTGGCCATGTGATCCTCCCGCAGGTCCTGGAAGCTCACAACAGCACAGTACCGCCGCCGAGAAGCAAGCGATATCCCAGGATGTTGTGAGTATGTGGATGGGATGTGATGTGTGAGGTGTGTGTGATCTGATTTGTGTGTGTATGTGTGTGTGTGTGCGCTGTTATGTGTCTGTATTTTCCGCCGCTGCAGGACCTTGATGTGTGGATGCGATGTGATGTGTGTGTGAGGTGTGTGTGAGAGTGAGTGGGAGCCGGTGTACACTGGTAACTATGATACACATCGGGTAACTAAGGGACCTTAGTTACCCGATGTGTATAATGGTTACCAGCTTTCACGGCCTCCGTCAAGATGCCAGCATCGCAAGGTTATGTGTGGCGCTGCCGGGATCCTGACGGAGCCGGTGTAGAAGCAAGCGATATCCCAGGATGTTGTGAGTGTGTGGATGTGATGTGTGAGAGTGAGTGTGAGAGTGAGTGTGAGAGTGAGTGTGATCTGATGTGTGTGTGTACTCACCTGGGAGTCGCGGCTCCGTGTCAGTTGGGCCAGAGCGAGCGTGCATTGCGTGAGGGGGGCGGGGCCTGCAGAGAGCCGGGGCGAGAGGCCAATCCGTGTGGGGGGGCGGGGCCATGGCGAGCCCAGCGGCCAATCAGCTTTGTGTCACCGTAAGGACACAATTTCGGAGCATGACAGACAGACAGATAGACAGACAGACAGACAGACAGAATAAGGCAATTATATATATAGATTAGCATATAATATAAGGCAGATGAAACACTGTCTAGTTAGTGTACCTGATGAAGGAGACGTACCATCCCGGAAACGCGTTGTGCGATTAAAGTGTTAAACCTCCTGGTCGGTGTAGTTGGATCTGTACAGGATTACAGCCCTTTTTGCATTTGAATTGTGGATCTACTCAGCTCCCGGGGAGGGAGCAGGCGGCTGGTGCAGCAGCGCGATCTAGGAACCAGTAAGCCGACAGACGGGGGTAGGTTTCCAACATAGCGGATGACTGCGGCAGTGAGGACCTCAGGCTGAATTTTTCCCCTTGTGGTGAATCCTTTATATGCGCACCACGGTGTTGTCCCTCCAGCACAACAATACAAGGTGAGTGCAATCGATACTGCATTCATCACTAATTCGCTGATAGATTCACACAGAAGCTTTCTTTGTAGATTTGGCTATGTGCACATGTTCAGTATTTGGTTGCTGACATTGCTGCACCAAATTTGCAGCTACTGGCAAAAACAAATGCGCTGAAACCACACCAACACGCATGCAGTTTTGGTGCAATTTTTGCCAGAAGATGCAGATTTGGTGCAGAAAGGTTTGCAACCAATACTAAACATCTGCACATAGCCTATTTCGGTACTCCGGTATTGGGTTCAATGAGTTCACCTGAGGTCACAGCTGGGGTACCGTAGGAACCCCACCTGTGACGTCAGGTGAACTCACTGATGTCACCACTCTCACAGCTGTGGCTCAGTTAGGGTGTCCCTGATGCCGCAGTGCTCAGTTACATTTTCTAATGTGAGCCTGCACTGCGACCTCAGAAGTAGCAGAGCCGTGGAATATTGTGTTCTTAATTATGTCTTCCCTGCAGGAGTGTGTTAAGATTAATAAACTGGAGAAATAATGTGTTTTTTTTTTTTTAAATAAATGGATTTTTCTGTGTTTTGTATTTATTTCTTTTGACTTACAGGATTAGTAATGGGGGTGTTTCATAGACCCTCCCCATTATTAACTGCGGGCTTGATTGCAGCTGTCATTAACCCCTTATATTACCCCAATTGCCATTGCACTAGGGGAATTGGGATGAGCAATGTAAAGTGCTAGAATTGTCACATCTAATTGGCCATCCACAGTCTGCTATTTTTGGTTATTAGGCCCTCCCCAGCCTGATAATACCAGCCTTCAGCTGTCCGCTTTATTTTTACTGAGTATCAAAATTAGGGGGACCTCACAAAATTTTTTCTTTCTTTATTTAATTAATTTAAAAAAACCTGCATGGGGTCCCTCGTATTTTGATACACAGCCAAGATAACTCGTGCAGCTGGGGCTGCAGCCTGTTGCTGTCTGCTTTATCTGCGCTGGGTATCAAAATATGAGGGACCTGCGCCTTTTTTTCCAATTATTTATTATTACATTCCAGTTCGGGGACACAGCTAGTTTGAGGGCAAGAAATCACAGATGTCGGCACAGAGGGTGGGAGGGGGAAGCAGGACTGGCCAAACAATAAAAACATTACGTGTCTCGTAAAAAAAAAAACAATTCCTGAAATTTCCAATTTTTCTTTTCACTACTAAAATAATAATAAAAAAGTACACAAGTTTGGTATCAATATAATTTCACTGATGAGAAGAATCATATTGCCATGTTATTTTTACCACACAATATATACTGTAGAAACAACTTCCAAAAAACGTCCGAATTGTAATTTTTTTTTTTGCCATTTCACCACATTTGGAATTTTTTCCAATTTTAGGCCACATTCACACTTTGTGTATTTGGGGAGTTTTTTTTACCGCAGTATACAGAATAATAGAAACACGTGCACCACTCTTGTATTTTTTCTCCTGGTTTTTGCTACAAATATTGAAGTAAAAAAATCACCAAATACTGAACGTATACGTATGAACGTGGCCTTATACTATTTGGTAAAATTAAAGGTGTCATTCAAAAATATAATTTGTATCGCAAAAAACAAGTCATCATCTGTCTATGTGAACAGAAAATTAAAACATTATGGCTCTTGCAAGAAGGGATGTAAAAAACTAAAATGCAAAAACAAAAATTTATCATGTTGGGAAGTAGTTAGGCCAGAATCACACTTGCTAGTGCCTCGCGTGTAACTCGCGCGAATCTCTCATGGTAGAACCCGGCAAGGCCGCACACTATGCATACAGGAGCGTCTGAGCTGCATAGAGATACATGCAACCGACTCGCTCCTGTCAGGGGAGTGTGCGGCCAAGCCGGGTTCTACCATGAGAGACTCACGCGAGTTACACGCGAGGCACTAGCAAGTGTGATTCTGGCCTAAAAGATATTTTTTCTTACTGCTGCTGCAGGTGATTGATAGATCTCTCCCTGTTTACAAACTAGGGAAAGACCTGTCAATCACCAATAGGAGCTCTTGTGTAGAGCCGGACTAATCTAGTCACCAGCATATGTTTACTTTCCCTAAGACCTCTGCCACACTTCTGCAAAAAAAGTACGTGTCTCACGTTCCGTTTTTCGGGTCCGTGTTCCCTTTTTTTTGGGCGTTTCTCCGTTACGTGTGACATCTGTGTGATGGCGTATGCTCGACGTGTGTGCGTGGGGAATGTCTGTGTATGCGTGAGATACGTACGTGTAATCTCCGTGTGGTGTCCATTTGAAATGATCCGTGTGTGTAGCAAAATGTCGTTGCTACATACCCACTGACAGCAGACACAGACAGAGACGCGCGATGAGAATGAACTCGGTTGAACTTCACCCGACTTCATTGTCATACCACGGCTCCGTCTGTGTGTGGAATCCTGATTAGCGGTCACCCGTCAAGGACTCACCGGTGACCGATAATCCCCTGAGTGTCTGAAGTTAGCGGCGTGATTATCGCTGCCGTCACTCAGGCTACCCGCAGCTTATTGGAGTCCTCCATCTGAGACCGCAACTCACCTGTGACTTTTTTGCAGATCGCTCAGCTCACTTCAGTCACTTGGGCGACTTGCTGTCACACTTGGAGGATCCAGCAGTGGCCGCGAGTAACCTGAGAGACATCATCGCTGATCGCGCGGTTCACCTCAGTTGCTGCGTGGAGCTCACAGAGAGCGGTCATGGTATGTGGCCTCTCCTGTCACCTTCATGTAGCAGAGCTGAGAGCATCGTGGGACCTCCTTGGATTACGCCGGACCTGGATGGGTATTTGTGGCTTAATAAAGTGGTGAAAGAGGGTGTTTTTTTGTCTTTTATTCGTAATAAAGGATTTTTTTGGCTGTATGTGTTTATTTACTTTAACTTACAGGTTAATCATTGGGGGTATCTTATAGACGCCTGCCATGATTAACTCCTTATTACCCTGATTGCCACCACACCAGGGCAATTCAGGATGAGCCGGGTAGAGTCCCGGGACTGTCGCATCTAATGGATGCGGCAATTCCGGGCAGCTTCTGGCTGATATTGTTAGGGTGGTGGGCTCCCCATAACGTGGGGCTCCCCATCCTGAGAATACTAGCCTTCAGCCGTGTGGCTTTATCTTGGCTGGTATCAAAATTGTGGGGGACCGCACGCCATTTCTTTTTAATTATTTATTTATTTATTTTACTGCAAGATATAGACCCGCCCACCGGCGGCTGTGATTGGTTGCAGTGAGACAACTGTCACTCAGCGTGGGGGTGTGTCTGACTACAACCAATCATAGGCGCCAGTGGGCAGAGGAAACAGTGAATACAAGATTGAATAATGAGCGGCCAGCATTTTCAAAAAAGTAAAAGCCGCCGGAGGTTTTTGACAGCCGTGCAGCGCCGCGCCCGTAATCGGGGAACGGTGAGTATGCGAGAGGGGGAGAGACCGACTGACGGACATAGAGGGGGACAGACAGAGAGGGAGACAGACAGACAGAGCGACCATCTGACAGTGAAATATACCAACTAACAGAGGGAGATTGACCGACATCGCTTCCAGAATTCACCAAAAAAACGCACACGGACGGTACGGGTAAAACACGGACATGCTACGTGTCACATACATGCAGGCATGGACCCATTGACTTTAGCGGGTCCGTGCCTGCGTGATGCTGGAGAAAAACGGACATGTTGAGCATGTGGAAAAACGCACACACGTACAAATGACACGGACACACATTCCGTGTGGTTTTACGTGTGTGTGTGTCTGTTACTATTGGGTAACATTGGTGTACAAGTCTCCGTGCCGCCGGTACGTGCAAAAGCGTACCAAACACATACCGGCGGCACGGATGTGTGTCAGAGGCCTAAAATAGATAATAATCCTGGTGGCAATCATGCACTCAGGCTCTGAATTATGCCGGTCGTGGCTCAGGTAGCATGAATCAGGTGATAGGTTCCCTTTAATTTGTGTTTGGGGGGTAGACTGACTCCTGTAATTTTAATGACGGTAATTTGGTTGTAATTTATTACCATTTGGTGAATTTCACTTTCCTTTGCACGCTGCTTAATGTCTGATAAACAGACTTGATTTTCATGCACAAGTGAGGCCACGGCCGCATATTACACATCTGATTCCTGGTCTGAATTATTTATTCCTGCCCCTGTAATTTTGTTACACCTCCACTAATTTAATATTTTATTTGCTTTTGTTAAATAAAACTGAGCGCACAATATTGTATGGAGAAGTGGATTTTCTAATGAGAAAAAATACTGACATTACTCATGGCTTATTGAGTTCAGTGTGTTTTTAGCCATCTACAATGCACATAATAAACATTAACTCCCAACCTAGGAAAAACTAGTTATTAATTACTATGGCGCAAGCTGCTCTGTGAGGAAGGATCCCTTGAGTCCAGCCCATAGAGGGCTAAGGCCAAGTTCACATGTTGTGGGGGAATTCTGCAGGAATTTACAGTCCAGTATGAGAAAGGGTGGAAACACATCTATGCGAGTAAAATCGGTCCGACTGGGCTGAAAAAAACTCGGCTGATTTTAGTTCACGTTAGGTGCGAGTGCAACACAAGTGCGATGCTATTTCTGAATAAATTAATGATTTTACTGGCGTGTGTAATGCGTGTGTAATGCGTGTGTAATGCGTATTTTTTACTATGTCATCTGCCATTCAGCTGAATGGCAGATGACAGCAGATGACAGCAGACACAGACAGAGCCGCACAATCTGAATGAACTCGGGTTTACTTAACCCGACTTCATTGTCATGCTGCGGCTCTGTCTGTGCCGTGTCCTGATTAGCGGTCACCAGTGAAGGGCTCACCGGTGACCGCTAATCCCCCGAGTGACTGAAGTTAGCAGCCCTCTCTCATACTCACCGATCCCCGGCGCCGCGCTGCACGGCGTTCACACTGCTCCGGCGGCTTTTACTATTTTGAAATAGTAAAAGCTGAGCTGTCACTGAGGTTAATCGCGGCCACCGCTGGATCCTCCAACAGTGACAGCGGGTAACCTCAGTGACAGCTCAGCCGATCGCGCTACTCACCTCAGTTGCTGCTTGGAGGTGACCGGAGCGGCGGTGTCTTCTGCAGCTCCTGTCACCTTCATGCTGGAAGCGATGCTGGAGGTCCGTGGATTACGCCGGATATGGAGGGCTTTTTGGGGCTTATTAAATTGGTAATGAGGGAATTTGTTTGTGTTTTTTATTTCTAATAAAGGATTTTTTCATGTGTGTGTGTGTTTATTTACTGTAATTTACAGATTAATCATGGAGGGTGTCTCATAGACGCCTGACATGATTATTCTAGGATTTAGTGGCAGCTATGGGCTGCCATTAACTCCTTATTACCCCGATTTGCCAACGCACCAGGGTAAATCGGGAAGAGCCGGGTACAGTCCCAGAACTGTCACATATAATGTATGCGTCAATTCTGGGCGGCTGCTGGCTGATATTGTTAGGCTGGGGGGCTCCCCATAACGTGGAGCTCCCCATCCTGAGAATACCAGCCTTCAGCCGTATGGCTTTATCTGGCTGGTATTAAAATTGGGGGGGACCGCACACCATTTTTTTTAATTATTTATTTATTTATTTCACTGCACAGTATAGACCCGCCCACCGGCTGCTGTGATTGGGTGCAGTGAGACACCTGTCACTCAGCGTGGGGGTGTGTCTCACTGCAACCAATCATAGGCGCCTGTGGGCGGGGAAAGCAGGGAATACGAGATTGTTTAATGAGCGGCCGGCTTTTTCAAAATAGTAAAAGCCGCCGCAGCAGTGTGAATGCCGTGCAGCGCCGCGCCGGAGATCGGGGAACGGTGAGTATGAGAGAGGAGGGGAAAATGACCGACAGACTGTGAGAGAGGGACAGAGATAGTGATGGACCGACAGAGAGAGAATAGAGACCGAGAGGGAGAGACCGACTGACAGAGAATAGTGATTGACAGATATTGGGAGACATCGCTCGTTTCCAGTGTTTTAGGAAACATGCGAGAAATGTATTTAGAAAATCGGATGTCACTAGGATGGTGTGAGTGCCGTCCCGTGACATCCGATTATTTACACGCTCCCATAGACTTGCATTGGAGAAACTCGCAGTAGAAACTCGCAAAAAAGCAGCATGCTGCGATTTTTTTCTCAGTCCGATTCAGACTGAGAAAAAAATCGCAGATGAGAGCTGAATCATTCACTAACATGTGTCCGATTCCAATGCGAGATTTTCTCGCATTGCTCTACTGCGAGAAACTCGCAAGTGAGAAGCAGCCCTAAGTGAATCACATTCACAAGTTGCGGAAAAAAATCTGCATAAAAATGAAAGCATAGCGCGGACTTCAAATCTTGGGATGTTTAATTTTGTGTGCATTTTCATTGCTGATTTCACCTTATTTAGTGCTTAGTAATGGAGAATTGTGAAATCCACAGTGAAATCTCCAAGTAACAAAGGCGGATTCTGTCTGCAGATCACAGTTGTAGATTTGTTGTGGATTTGTAACTAAATCGAAGAAATTTACTTCAACATGTGAACATCTCCTTATGTGAAAAAGTCACATGCTGAGGAAGGGGCAGAGTCTTCACACTAGAAAGGGGCTTTACTAGTTGTTGTATTACATTTTTTTTATGTCTGAAAGGAAAGTGCCCAAGTCTGGAGGAAGAGTGGAGAGGCCACAATCCAAGCTGCTTGAGGGCTCCGCCACACATCCGTGAAAACCACATCCGTGTAAAACGGGCCGTTTTTCGGGTCCGTTTTCCGTTTTTTATGTCCGTTTTTATGGTATGTGTGGCCTGCGTGTGTATCCCGTATGCTAGCCGTATGTGCGTGTGGAATGTCCGTGTGTGCGTGAGTGAAATAACTGACATGTGTATGTGTTGTCCGTGTGAAATGTACGTGTGTGATGCAAAATGTCGTTACTACATGTCGGAAGACAGAGTAGCGGGATGAGAATGAACTCGGGTGAACTTCACCCGACTTCATTGTCATGCCGCGGCTCTGTCTTTGTGCCGTGTACTGATTAGCGGTCACCTGTGAAGGATTCACCGGTGACCGGTAATCCCCCGAGTGACTGAAGTGTCCCCCCCTCTCTCATACTCACCGATCCCCGATCACCGGCGCTGCACGGCGTTCACACTGCTCCGGCGGCTTTTTCTAATTTGAAAAAGCCGGCCGCCCATTAATCAATCTCGTATTCCCTGCTTTACCCGCCCACCGGCGGCTGTGATTGGTTGCAGTGAGACACGCCCACCATGCTGAGTGACAGGTGTCACACTGCACCCAATCACAGCAGCCGGTGGGCGTGTCTATACTGTGCAGTAAAATAAATAAATAAATAATTAAAAAAAACGGCGTGCGGTCCCCCCCATTTTAATACCAGCCAGATAAAGCCATACGGCTGAAGGCTGGTATTCTCAGGATGGGGAGCCCCACGTTATGGGGGGCCCCCCACCCTAACAATATCAGTCAGCAGCCGCCCAGAATTGCCGCATACATTATATGCGACAGTTCTGGGGCTGTACCCGGCTCTTCCCGATTTACCCTGGTGCGTTGGCAAATCGGGGTAATAAGGAGTTATTGGCAGCCCATAGCTGCCAATAAGTCCTAGATTAATCATGTCAGGCGTCTATGAGACACCCTCCATGATTAATCTGTAAGTTACAGTAAAAAAACACACACACACCCGAAAAATCCTTTATTAGAAATAAAAAACACAAACATTCCCTCATTACCAATTTATTAACCCCGACAAACCCTCCATGTCCGGCGTACTCCACGGTCCTCCAGCGTCGCGTCCAGCTCTGCTGCATGGAGGTGACAGGAGCTGCAGAATACACCGCCGCTCCGGTCACCTACACGCAGCTAATGAGATGAGTAGCGCGATCAGCAGCTGTCAGTCTGGTAACTCGCGGTCACCGCTGGATCCAGCGGTGGCCGAGGGTAACCTCAGTGACAGCTGCTGATCGCGCTACTCATCTCATTAGCTGCGTGGAGGTGACCGGAGCGGCGGTGTATTCTGCAGCTCCGTCCGTGCTGCGTGTGGCGTGAATAAAACGGACATGCTGGCGTGAGACACGGCCCACAAAACGCATCACGGAGACGGACAAACGGACATAACCAAAAACGCAAGTGTAACCGCTGAGATATAGTAACATTGGTGCACGTTTGGCCGTGTCTCCAGTATACACGGAAACGGACCAAACACGCACGTTTTTCACGGATGTGTGGCGGAAGCCTGAGGTGTAGTGTGAAGTCTCCACAATCAGTGATGGTTTGGGGAGCCATGTCATCTGCTGGTGTAGGTCCACTGTGTTTTATGAAGACCAAAGTCAGTGCAGCCATCTACCAGGAAATTTTAGAGCACTTCATGCTTCCCTCTGCCGACAAGCTTTTTGGAGATTTGAAATTAATTTTCCAGCAGGACTTGGCACCTGTCCACACTGACAAAAGTACCAATACCTGGTTTAATAACCACAGTATCACTGTGCTTGATTGGCCAGCAAGCTCGCCTGACCTAAACCCTATAGAGAATCTATGGGGTATTGTCAATAGGAAGATGAGACACACCAGACCCAACAATGCAGATGAGCTGAAGGTTGCTATCAAAACAACCTGGGCTTCCATAACACCTCAGCAGTGCCACAGGCTGATCGCCTCCATGCCACACCGCATTGATGCAGTAATTCATGCAAAAGGAACTCTGAGCAAGTATTGACTGCACTTACTGTACAGACTTTTCAGTAGGCGCCAACATTTCTGAGTTTAAAATCATTTTTTCAGTTGGTTTTATATAATATTCTAATTTTCTGAAATAATGAGTAATGACTTTTGGGTTTTCATTGGCTGTAAGCCACAATTATCAACATTAAGAGAAATAAACACTTGAAATAGATCATTCTGTGTGTAATCACTATATATAATATATGCATTTCCCTTTTTGTACTGAATTACTGAAATAAATTAACTATTTGAGGATATTCTAATTTATTGAGATGCACTTGTATTTGAAGATTACATTTGCTTTCTAAACAGACAGTTTATCCTGCATATAAGCAGTGCACAGAACTGAAGCACTTTTTTTTTTCTTATTTTTTGGACATCATTATTTCTACACGTTTGATAATACCACAGTTATTTGCAATAAAACTAACCCAATTGACCTTATCTGCATGGTAGTACTGTATGTATGGAGTTGCTTTTCTTGAATTTAGAAGCACTGTACAGTATAGATCAATGAGTTTATGCATGAGATTTGCGTAAAATATTTTAAAATTCATACAATCACTACTTAGGTGAAACATGTGGGAGGGGGCTATAGTTTTCCAATTTAATTAGCAACTTTTTGAAGCATATATTTAGTTTGTGGAGGATTTATGATCCCTTTGGCCTGTTTGGGCACCTATGCTTATTCTTAGTTTTACAATACAGGAGCCTAAAGGGGGCTTTACACGCTGCGACATTGCTAATGCGGAGTCGTTGGGGTTACGGATTTGATGATATACATCCGGCCGCATTAGCGATGTTGCTGCGTGTGACACCGATGAGCGATTTTGCATCGTTGCAAAAACGTGCAAAATCGCTCATCGGTGACATGGGGGTCCATTCTCGATTATCATTACTGCAGCAGTAACGATGTAGTTCGTTGCTCCTGCGGCAGCACACATCGCTATGTGTGACACCGCAGGAACGAGGAACCTCTCCTTACCTGCCTCCCGGCCGCTATGAGGAAGGAAGGAGGTGGGCGGGATGTTCCAGCCACTCATCCCCGCCCCTCTGCTTCTATTGGGTGGCCGCTCAGTGACGTCGCTGTGACGCCGCACGGACCGCCCCCTTAGAAAGGAGTCGGTTCGCCGGTCACAGCGACGTCGCTGGGCAGGTAAGTATGTGTAATGGGTCTGCGCGATGTTGTGCGGCACGGGCAGCGATTTGCCCGTGTCGCACAACAGATGGGGGCGGGTACCCACGCTAGCGATATCGGGACCGATATCGCAGCGTGTAAAGTAGCCTTTAGAATGTAGAGACCTTGACTGGCTAACCCAGAAACATAGGGGGAGAGGCAATGAAGATTAGCCACTCCCACACTTTTTCAACGTTGATTATAGAGGATTATCCTTTCTTAAGAGATGATTTATCTTCAAGTGCTGTATGCAGCCCAAAACGCCTGAAGATGCCTTTGATAGGCGAAACATGTCAGGAGGTTGATGGTTACAAAACTAGTTAGCAATATTCTGAGGAAGAAAGTTGAGGAAATGTTTCCTTCTAAACTAAATCTGTGACATATGGTCATATAGTGAGTGTAGCAGATGTTACAGCAGTGACTTTGTGCAGGACTGTGTTGTTTGGGATCTTTTTGAATGTAAGGATAACTGATCTGTAGAGACTACCTTCTCTGATTAACAATAATCTTTGGGGGAAAAATGTAAAATGTGTTAATTTCCAGCTTATTGTATAGATATACTTGATGTATACAATACTGTACTGTATACAAAGAGCATCCATGTTTTTGTTGCTGTACACTCTGTACATAGGTGGCGGGAGTGACTTTGTATTACTTTGCATTTCAGTGTACTGCACTTCTTGTCTTCTAGTATTTTGATTAGTGGTCTAGTCATGCTAGGTACGGAGGAGTACCAAGCGAACAGCAAAAAGGAAGGGAAGGGAAATTCTGTGTCTAGGAAAAGGGGAGATGGTGACCCCTGACCTAACCTACTGCTGGTCCCTACGGTCCCTCACTACCCTAGATAGGTTCCTTACCTATGCACCAAGCTGGATACCTGACCCTAGGTATCCCTAGTGCAGGAACCTAAATAGGAGCTGGGTGGGATGAGCTCTTCATCAACCCCACTGGACACTAGAGAAGACACAAGGAAGACACACGGAAAAAGTGCATAAACTACATATCCACACATGATTCAGGTAGAAGTTCAGCAAAGTTTCAGCAATGATAGCATAGATGAGTACAAGCCACCTGCTTGCAACCAGAACTTGAAAAAACTGAATAATATCACCAGCATAAGGGGTACTTCTCACATAGCGAGATCGCTAGCAAGATCGCTGCTGAGTCACAGGTTTTGTGACGTACCAGTGACTTCATCAGCGATCTCGCTGTGTGTGACACTAAGCAGCGACCTGGCCCCTGCTGTGAAATCGCTGATCAGTACACACTGTTCTGGCTCATTTTTTGCTCATTGGTCTCCCGCTGTGCAGCACACATTGGTGTGTTTGACGGCGGGAGACCAACGAGCTCCGACTCTGTGTATGCAGCGTACGCTGGTAACCAGGGTAAATATCGGGTAACTAAGCAAAGCGCTTTGCTTGGTTACCCGATATTTAACCTGGTTACCAGCATACACCGCTTAGCGCTGACTCCCTGCACATGTAGCCAGGATAAATATCAGGTAACTAAGCAAAGCGCTTTGCTTAGTAACCCGATGTGTACCCTGGCTACGTGTACAGGGAGCCAACGCTTAGCGGTGTACGCTGGTAACCAGGGTAAATATTGGGTAACCAAGCAAAGCGCTTTGCTTGGTTACCCAATATCTACCCTGGTTACCAAGCACAGAGTCGCTGGTGGCTGGTCGCTGGTGAGATCTGCCTGATTGACAGCTCACCAGCGACCATGTAGCGACGCACCAGCGATCCTGACCAGGTCATATTGTGGTCGGAATCGCTGGTACGTCGTTTAGTGAGACGGTACCCTTATTCCAGGGAAGATGGAAGTATTTAAGCACAAGGGGAATACTGATAATCAGCAGCTGGAAGGAAGGAGGGCTTCCCTGGGTCCAAAAGGGGAAGAGATAGGAACCCAGCAGGAAAGCTACTTAATACAATGAATACTAACAACAGGCACAATAGAAAGTAAGGTAGCATTTTGTGCAGCCAAACAGACCTATTATTACGAGAAACCACATCACTGTCACCCGTGACAAGTCTCTTCCCTACTCTGTACACTTTTTATAAAATCCTAGATGGTTGTGAAAGTTGTGTAGGCAGACTCACTTTAAACGTAATGGTCAATCTGAACTTCAGTGATTCATCCTTTTTAGATTAAATCTGATTAGCCAAATGTATCTGATGAATATCGCATGGCTCCGCTATTAAGCAGCATTAATAAATGCTAGGTCTTATATTCTGTGCAGCAACAGGTCACAAAGCGCTGCAAAAAATAGCAGCTATAAGAACATTGCTGGAACAGTAATTATCTCCCTGAATGTATTAGCTCAGATCCGTTACTACTGTACAATGCTAATTGCACCCATATCTAATGTTGCCTTAGTCTCCCACTATGTCTTTGATCCTAATTTGTTTTTAATCACTTATCCCCTTAGTGTTATCAGAAGGCTTTGAAGCCTTTGAGGGCAGTAGGATTATATTGATTTCTTCCTTTTCTGCCAGTTATATTTAATTTATAACAACTATGTTAAAAGGGTCATTGGAAATTATAATTTTATCTGATTCATAGACACTTTAAAATGGCAATCTCTTCTCTATCAGATATGCATATTTTTAGAGTTAGAGAAAACCTTTGATTTTACTTGATATTTGGAAATGTAAAATTATTCCCCATGTCCCTTCCCATCAGACAGTCATCGTGTACAGTTACTGAGAGACTTTCCAATGTGCCTGGTGTTATGGAGTAATTGAGAGAAAAACGCTGAGATCTTTACAGGGTATCAGTCACCAGATTTCACAATACATATGACGCGCCCACAGGGTCTTTGGGGTTACTCGTCACCGGGCCAGTGTCAATTTGGGTTGTGACAGTGGCCAGGCCCGGTTCCATGACCCCGGCAGTGTCAATAAAGATGGGGATGGGGATAATGGGAGTAGTTATTCGTGATGGCACCTGTGGTGTGCGGCCAATTATTAGCCGCCGCTGCGGAAAATATGTCTTCTGGGGCAGATGGTGACACAGCTTGGTTGTTATAGCTCTCCACAGGTAGAGCTAGGCCTCAGGGAGGATGGGAGTAGTAGTTTTTGTGACAAGCGTGATGCCCGTGGACTATCGGGTCGTCACAGGGTATTGTACAATCTGCCCTCCCGTGCAATATCCACCTCCTCAAGGTTTAGGGTCCCTAACTACATGGTGTTGCCTACAACAGCTAATAAAATCCTAGGTGCACTCTGCACCACACCCACCAGACACACCAGTGGACGGCGTGAGTGGAATAGGGTCGCCCACTTGGGGGGTTGGTTAAGGGGAGGTCAGGAGTGTCAGGAGTAAGTCAGTGAAGTGTTGGAAGTGAAGGAGAGAGGAGGTCAGGAAGCAGCTAGGTAGCAGACGGTAGTCTGGGCCTAGTAGAAGCTGGACCCCCGCTCGCAGGGGATCATGGCAAGGGGCACGGAACTGTCGAGGAGGACAGCCGGCGACCTTGTACCATCACCGGGATGGGACCAGGGCACGATGGGGTACGCGGACCCTAGGTCAGGGAGTAACTTCAGGCAACCTGACAACTTACCCGACGAGAACGGAGCCTTCAAGATCCGCTCTACACCCGCTCCAAAATCAGGGTACTAGCGCAACGAGGGGGATAGGACTTTCCTAAAAAACGGTCCAGGAAATCCTAAGTGTGAACCCTGAGAGCAAGCTCCCACAGTTAGCCGCACTGGGGAGCGGGACACGACTAGTTCTATACTACCGGGACCAATAAAGAAGTGAACTCAGTGCCAGGAGGAATGTAACAAATCACCAGGCAACACCATCAGGGACGGGACCCGAACTAGCTCAGCGGCAGCGGTGTCCAGAAGTTTATCCAGTTGTCGGTGTCAGCTTTTTGGACTGAGTGAGTACGCAAGTGACCCCCTTCACTCCCTATGGAACTTCCCCAACACCATCACCGTGTCCCGGGGCATCCCCCTACCCGTGGGGGGTTCTAACATCCGGCTACCCCACTCCATTGCCCCCAGGTACTCCCAACTGCAGCAGTGGTACTCCACAGTACCACACACCACGGGTGGCGTCACGAACTCTAAACACAATCGCCTGTAAATACCCCCGTCATTTGAGTGGCCGCACAACCCCCGGGTCCGGACGCCCCTCGAACCACCGCGGATCCAGATCCGAGCAGCCCGGCTGCTGACACGGGGGTGGCACACAAGCAATGAGGGGATTCACCTTGCCAGGTGGATTGGAGGCCTTCCTTGTTGCGCTATGTGTGTGAGTCTCTGTGGCTTGGAGCCACACAGTGACTCTTCTCCTAGTTGTTTGTCCTTTCCCTTATGACGGGCAGCGCGAGCCGGTCCTAGGCACCGCCTGTGTAGCTGTGGCCCCAGGCTTTATTGTGCTGCTTTACCTTTGGGCTTTCTTTGGGCCAGGGGACTTGAAATCTCCTGCCCCCCCCCAGGCTTCACTAATGGGGCATTAGCACCCAACAGATGAGGACCCTGATGTCCTGCTACTGTGCCTGGACCTGGGAGAGTTTGTGAGGCAGCTCTCTTTCAGCGACCGTGCTTGTTCCTTGCCTCTGCTTGACTGAAGTGTTTCTCTTCCTGTTCCTGTGTGTGTGTGTGTGTGTGTGTGTGTGTGTGTTTGTAACCCTTCCTCCAGATCAGTATCCACAGGGAAGCTCCCTTCCAAACAGGTTCTGAGCTCCCCCTACTGGCCAGGAATTACGAAGTGTTGAATGTGAAGATACCTAACATGAGAAACCCCCTCCTTGCCTCCAGGCATAGCATCACCTCCGGTGAAGAGGGCAACACTACCGTGGATCCTGGACCCTGGGGTGCCACACATACGGCATACAATACTGTCATGCAGTGTGCTGCTCAATATCTACCAGGTATCATGGCCACTTTGGGCTCTGTTCACACTGCAGAGTCTGACACACACACACACACCACCTGCTGCTTCTGTGTTGTTTAGTCAGAGCTGGACGTCGACCAGTTTTGTGCTCATTGATGATCGGTCTGGCAAGAGTTTATTCCTGCTAGCTTGTGAGTTGCTGCTGGGGTCACAGGTTATGGAAGACCCAGCTGTGACGCCCTGGCCGGGCCAGGTAGTCACAGATAGGCCCCTGCACAACACCTTTCCCTTACAGGTGACATCAGCCAACCATTAAAACCCTAGTCACCCCCCTCAGGGCCTGATAGACACACAAGGGGGCGGAACCAGGCGGTTGGAAGACGCCCACCAAGGAGTCTAGACAGCCCGGGGTGGGAAAAGCAGACTTCAGTCAGATTCTGTTACAGTTCAAGTTGGAGAGGAGTGTGGGCTAGAGCTGTGTGCAGCTCCAGCAGAGGCGAGAAACCCCGAATTGAACGGCACCAGGGTAGGAGCCCTGGTGCCATTGGCTAGGAGGCAGATGGCGGTCTCTGTCTGCAGGAGCCATGAAGATGGCTCGGTGGAACCGAGGTGGACCGGGCAGGGTAGTGGCCCGCCGGTACTGACCCGGGGAATCGACTCTGAAACCGTAGCACACAGGGTGGTACTCAGACCCTGAAGCCGGGACCAGAAGCGACTGGAACCGGTTAATTTACCGATTGAGGCCAGGACTAGAGGTCCTGTCCCACCCAAAGTCCCTATTAGAAGACAACAGCCCACCGAGGGGGATAGAAGGCCACTGTCAGGGCTCAGAGATTCCACGGGCCAGCGTCTGCGGGCAAAAGGGCTCCTTAGTCCACATCCAGCCGGGAGTGGACTCCTGAAGTTTCAAGCACAGGCAGTCCACCATTCTACAGAGGTGCAGGAGAAAGACAGAGACCACCAGCCGGGTGGGGGACCAGAATGCAGCCAGCTGCGGGCACCGACCACCATCACCTTGGTTTACCAGAGACTTGTGTGTTTCCTTCAATAGTGAGTACACCAGCACCCTGCGGTCACCCATCTCCCTGCATCACAAAGCCCCAACGGGTCCCGGGGCCACCATCCCTGCCCACGGAGTGGTTAACAACTTGCTGCATAACATCTCCCCTGGGTGCCCCGTAACTGCACACTGTGGGTGGCGTCACGAACTTACTACGGCCCAGCCCGTACATATACGTCCTACATCCACCACTACAATCCCCCATTTTGATCAAGAGACCGCGAGACTCCTGGGTCCGGAGACCCTCAAGCCACCCACGGAAGGTTCAGATCCGAGCAGCTCGGCTGCTGCTAGTGGGGCGGCACACAGCCACCTCTGCCCTTTAAAAGATGGTGGCTCCTGCTCCTCCATACCAAATATAGTGAAAGCGATACTGGTCTTCTTGCATGGTGATTCAGTTTCTGGGGCACAGCAGTATGCCATCGTGGTGTGTTGTGGAGATACCCTTGTCGTTGTGTATTTCCTTCCTTTTCTTTATTTCCTCCCTTTGCACAACCCACCCCAAACTTCCTGAACTGACCAAAATGACTCCTCTGAATATTACCAAGTTATAACTCTTCAAAATGACATACAGAATAACTATTACAAAGCCCAATAATATAACAATGCAATTCTACACCTTTGCTCTGCAGAGTGTAACCACGTGTATAGCACAGTTAAATCTGTCAATGAGGACTACATGCTTTGGGTGTCTGTAAACTCTTCCCAAACATCTATCACTCTTGCTCTATTTTCTGCTCAGCGCTGCCTTTTTCTTCTTGACTGACATACTTGCTTGAAGTCACATAGCACAGAAGCTCCCAATCAGGCAGGAGATAGCAGCGCTGGGCAGGGAATAGAGCTGGTGTGACAGTGGCTTTAGAAGAGCTTCCACATGTGCAAAGCACTTCAGCCACATTGGCATATGGATTTGAAATAATGTAATGGAGGAATGGATTAGCCATAAAAATGTATTGCTGGACTTATTTTTGCAACAGCTTTATTTGCATATAGTTTGGGGTGTGAAATCATGCTGAGAGAGTACCGTACCTTTAATATAAAGTCTTAATGTAACTATCTATCACACATTTGCCAATTCATTTGACTTTTTTCCTGACACTTATGTGCAGTATGTCTCAAATTTTGATATTTTAAAAACCTTTCCTAGTATCATTATTAGCTTAAAATCAGTGTTTTACTTATTTATATACGGTATATACGAGGGGTGATCCAAAAGTAATGATAATCAATAATAAACACAATGAATATATTAAAAAAATATATATTTTTCTACATAGTCTCCTAACAAGTCTATACATTTAGTCCATCTCTTTTCTAAACTTAGAATTCCCTTCGAAAAAAATTATTGATCTTGCCCCTCAAAAAAATCCTCAACAGTGGTTATCACGTCGCTATTGTCGTCAAATTTCTTGCCCCAGAGGTGTTCCTTGAGGCGAGCAAAGAGAAAGAAGTCACTGGGGGCTAGATCTGGCGAATAGGGGTGGTGTTCCACCAGTTCAAAGCCCGCTTCTTGAATGGTTGCCATGGCAACTGCAGCTTTGTGAGCCGGCACGTTATCTTGGTGAAACAGCACTCCAGCCCGCAGTTTGCTGCGCCTTTTCTCCTTGATAGCCTCCCACAATCTTATTTGTTCTGCGTAGTAGGAGCCCGTAATAGTGGCTCCCTTCTCCAAATAGTCCACCATAATAATTCCTTCAGCATCTCAAAAACGAACGCCATAACCTTCCCTGCTGAGCTTGACACTTTGAATTTCTTCGGCGTCGGTTCGTCGGCTCGTTTCCATCGATTGTTGTTTAGTTTCGGGATCAAAGTGGTGGATCCAGGTCTCGTCCATGGTCAAAAAACGTGACAAAAAATTCTCCTTGTCTGCTTGGAACTTTTCGAGATTTGCTATTGAAATGTCAACTTGTTTCTTCTTTTGCTCGTCTGTTAACATTTTTGGCACCCAACGCGCAGAGACTGTTCTCATATGCAATTCTTTTGCAAGGATTCTTTGAATACTGCCACATGAGATCCCTGTGACCTCAGCTACATGCCTGATAGTCACTCTTCAATCTGCCAATACAACTTCTTCAACTTTTTTCACGTTTTCTTCATTGAGGGACGTGGATGGGCGTCCTTCACGATGTTCATCTTCCGTCGATTTTTTTCCCAGCTTAAATTCCTTGGCCCAGCGTGCAACTGTGGAATATGGAGGAGAAGAGTCCCCAATGTTTCCACCAAGTCCCTGTGTATGTCTTTGGTAGTCATTTTTTTCAAGCAGAGGTATTTGATGACAGCTCTGAGCTCGATTTTTTCCATTTTGATGTTCACTCCTCGGCAGTTCATATTCAAATGAATGTAGCTCCCGGGAATCGTGGCCTATTTAAGTGATTTTTTTTTTTTCCTGGACTAGTGGGTACCTAAGAGAGAAGAAAACATTTTATTTTAATTTCTGTGTACAATAGAAATAACCGATTACCATTACTTTTGGATCGCCCCTTGTATAGTGTCTATCCTAAATGGGTGATTACAGTTCTGAGCCATTTTTGCTCCTACATTCTAAATATGGCCTTTCACAAATTTGTCATGAAACTTTCATGTTTTTATTATTTTTTCAGTTTGAAAAACAATTTTTTTTCATTGAGAAGTAGTTTCCTTGACAATATAATATATTCTACTACATGCTTAAAGGGAACCAATCACCAGGATTTTCGTATATAACCTAAAGCCAGTGCTATACTGCCACTATCAGGCTGATTCTCTACATACCTTTAGTGGTTAGCTAGGAATCTGTTTAGGTTTTGAAATACAAAAAAGTAAAGTTTAAAAAAAAGGCAGCTGCTTGAGTGGCAGTTGCAATGAAGCATATAATATATTCATAGTTATCCCCTCCCTCTGTTAGAATTAGCATAAGTATTATACAAATGACTCACTTTGTTGCAGAACCTATGTGAGGTCATACCCATGTGACCTGGTATCTAGCTTTACTGTCTGAGGCCCCGCCCCTTCTGATCACATGGGTATGACCTCACACAGGTCCTGCAACAGACAAAGTGAATTGTTTGTATAATATTTATGCTAATTCTACCAGGGGGAGGGGATAACTATGAATATATGATCTACTCCAGTGCAACTGTCACAAGAGAAGCAGCTAATTTTATAAACTTTACTTTTTTGGATTTCAAAACCTAAACATCTGAGCTGACCACTACAGGTATGTATAGACTCAGCCTGATAGTGCCAGTAAAGCACTGGCTTTAGCTTATATACAAAAATCCTGGTGATTGGTTCCCTTAAGCAGTAAACTATTTCAAAGCAGAAGCATCCTTTATGCCAACACAATGAAATAAGATTTCTTATTAAAATAATCAGATATTAGGTATTTGCAATAATTTTGATTTTTATGTCTTTCTTTTTTTTCAGCTCCAGAAATTCTCAGGGGGTGTGCCTATGGACCTGAAGTGGACATGTGGTCAGTGGGTATCATCACTTATATACTGTGAGTACTTATCAAAATAGTCCCTTACAGGGGTTCTCTGGTAAAAACAAATTATCACTTGTCCTGAGGATAAGTAATAACTTATTGATCAGTATCCAGCCACTGAGACCCTCATCAGCAGAACAGAACACTTTTATCACTTTTATCAGAATAGAGCTGCAGTCCGGATCCTCAATTCACTCATGGTTTTTTACAGCAGCCCCATAGGGAATGAATGAAGTGACGCTTGTGCACTGCCGCTCCTTTCTAACGGGTATAAAACTTTCTTAGGTCCTGTGCGCACTAGAAAAAGGATTTTTCTCAAGAAATTTCTTAGGAAATTTCTTGAGAGTGAAGGATTAGCGCACCTGCGTTAAAAAAGGCACCAATAACGCACTGAAAAACGCATGCGTTTTTACTGCGTTTTGGTGCATTTTTGGTGCGTTTTTTGCAGGCTGGTCCCTGCGTTTTTAATGCTTTAACAGCAATAAATAATATAGATAATAGATACATAATCGACAGATAGATAGATAGATGGATAGACGGATAGATAGACAGACAGACAGACAGATAGATAGATAATGGATAGATGGACAGATAGATAAATAAATAGATAATGAATAGATAGAAAGATGGATAGATGAATAGATAGATAATGGATAGATAGATGGATAGATAGATAGATAAATAGATAATGGATAGATAGATAGAAAGATGGATAGATAAATAGATAGGTAATGGATAGAAAGATAATCGATAGATAATCAATAGATAGATGGATGGATAGATAGAAAGATAATCGATAGATAATCAATAGATTGAGGACAGATCAATCAATCAATAGTTAGAGTCCCTGTGAGGACACACTGCAGTTCTTGCGAGTGGTAATGTGTTCACATCACCAATCGTGAGAAATGACCTGTAGTTACCCCTGCAGCATCGCTCACTGAATGAGGCTGCATTAAATACTGTGTCAGATGTGGCTGGAGCAGTCTGCAAGCATCGTGGGACCTCTAGATTACGCCGGAGCTGTGTGTTTTGGGGGGTTAATAAAGTGGTGAAAGAGGGGGCTTTTTTGTTATTTTATTTAAAATAAAGGATTTTTCGGTGTGTGTGTGTGTGTGTGTGTGTTTATTCACTTTACTTATGAGTTAATCATGGAAGCTGTCTCATAGACGCTGCCATGATTAAGCTAGGACTTAGTGGCAGCAATGCGCTGCCATTAGCTTGTTATTACCCCGATTGCCACCACATCACGGCAATCTGGAAGAGCCGGTAACACGCCGGGACTGTTGTTTAATTGATGTGACATTCTCGGGGCAGCGGCGGGCTGATATTCTTGGCTGCGGGAGGCATTAACCATGGCCCTCGCCCTCCCCAGCCTGAGAATACCGGGCCGCCGCTGTGTGTTTACCTTGGCTGGACAGCAAAAATACGGCGGAGCCCATGTTTTTTTTTTCGTTTTTTATTTTTAATATGTACGTTTGATTTCTATGTGTATTCTATATGTCTGTGTGTGATATGTGTGTGTGTATTCTATATGTCTGTGTCTGTGTGTGAGTGTGATCTGTGTGTGTTTACTCTCTGCTCAGCTTCCTCTTCCTGTCATAATGACATCACTTCCCTGCAACACGCAGGCAGTGATTTACTTTATGTCCTGAAAAACGTGAAATAACGTGGGAATAATGAAGGAAAACGCAATGAAATGCACAGAATTTGCTACCTGCGTTATTCCCTGCGTGATTTCATGATTACATTACAGCCAATGGGGTTAAATAACGCCGGTACCTGCAGAAAGAAGTGACATGCTCATTCTTTTTCTCAAGAAAATCTACTGAAAGAATTTTCTTGAGAAAAAAAACACAGTGTGCGCACAGCTAATTTTTTTTCCATAGGTTTTGCTGGGGAATGTCTGCAGAAAGGTTACAAGAATTTCTCAAGACATTTCTGCAGCAAAAACGTAGCAAAAACGCGGGTAAAAATGCAGTGTGCGCACAGGGCCTTATTCTGCCAGCCAGTGCATATCCCATAGTTGGCCCTTACTAAGCAATCAGTAAGTTATTATCTAGCCTACTTGTATTCACGGGGCAACCCATTCAATGTCCACAGGTGTCAAAGTTGTAAAATAGAACTATTGTCAAGCGATTTTTCAAAAATCTAAAAACATCTGAAAAACATCTAAAAAACAGACAATATAGACTTGGGGGAGATTTTTACTTTCAAGTGTAGGGAATACAATAGGGATTAAATAAACAAAATCTTATCTACTAGTTAAAAGAAGATGGTTTAAAGAATAGACCCAGAATATTGTAGACATTTATGCTTAAAGGGGTTTTCCGGCCTTAGGGTACAAGTCTGCGGTCACTCTATGTAACTGGAGAATTGTGAATCCTCACAGCGTGTGTGGTGCCCAGAGCAGGCAATCATGGCAAGTATGTGGTTTGCTCCCTTCCGGCCACATTACTTCAAGACAGGTCCAGCCTTGCTCAATACACTTGCATTGAGTGAGCCTGCACTCATCTAGTCAGCACATGATTACAAGTATGCAAATCACAAAATGAGGTTATGTGTCCACGGCTCCTGGTGCCACCGAATCCTCACAGCTCGCACATTGCAAATAGAGCAACTGCAGACTTGTACTAAAGCTAGACAACCCCTTTGAAGGGAATTTGTCAGCAGGTTTTTGCTATTTAATCTAAGAGCAGCATAATATAGGGCAAGAGAGCCTGAATCCAGGAATGTGTCACTTATTAGGTTGTGTGCTGTAGTTTCAATACAAACAGTGTTTTGATAGCAGGAGATTATCACTAGAGGACTAGGTCTCATGTGCACAGCAGTCAGGCTAATCTGTCTGCCAGACTTTAAAAAAAGGTCTGTTGGGACCCCATATAAATCAATGTATAAGTCAATGGAGACGCAAACTTATGTGCTGTAAAATAGCTGTAAAATGGTTGTAGTAAGGGCTAGTGGGGCTGCAAAAGGAGGTAAGAGTAAAACAATTTCCCTGCAGGCAAACTGGATAGGAATATGACTTAAATGGTTTCTGTCACCATAGCAATCATGGTTACATAGGAAGTAAATGAATAAAATATAATTTTTTTTAGAGTGCCCTTACAGACCCTGTTTCCCTAGTTCACCCACACAGTCAAGATTGTTAGCATTCTTCCACAGAGCAACAATTCTCAAAAATGCCCCTACTGATCCTGTTTTCCCCGTTTACCCACACAGTCAAGATTGGTAGAGTTCCCTCACAAAGCAACAATTCTCAAAAAGGTCTCTACATAGCCTGTTTTCACAGTTCTTCCTGCAGTGCCAAAATTTCAACTTAAGTAGTGTACACTACAGCTGTTGCAGTTAAAAAGCTCATAGTTTGATTTGGGATCTAGCTAGCGGTCCCCCAGCTTGCCTTGCTTCCACCAGTCCAAGCCATTTTGCCTTTAGGTGCTTCCCTGATGCTGTTGACCAAGTGTCCCAGGGGTCTGAAGTGTTTAGCTTAGAAAAATTGATTGTTCAAATCAGGCAGCCATGGAGAAAACTACATTAGAAATAATGGAATAGGACTCCATTTCTATTTTGTTTGTTGTCCTTACTGGCGCAGTGATGAAGAGGGGAACCGGTGGAAGCCAAAGTGAAGGAACTAGAACTATATGGGGAAGACCAATCACTCAGTACATGGAGATGTGTGGACGGTACTAGGCGGTATTAGAGCAGTATTCCACCTTTTGAGCTGTTTGCGCCAGGTGGTATTAGAGCTGTTTAAACCAGCCGGTTTTAGGGCACTCTTCACTGCACCAGGATCAGAATGCAAAATGGCAGGGCAACTCGTGATCCGACCCTTAAACAGTTTGGGTGGTCACGTGTTGCACCGGTCTATCACAGCCGTTCCTGGAAAAGTTCTCAGTGTATTCATGAAATGTAACCATAAAACTCCTTTGGAGTAGAATGTGTCGATAAATATTTTTCCACTATAAAGAAAGGGCCCCTACAGATAATGTACATTTTTTGCGTTGACTCCCTAGCTCCCGTGTGCGCCTACACAATGGTATACGTTGGAGCCTTCCTCTGGAGTTTATGTGAGGAGTGTGTATGTTACTGAAGGCCAGACTGCTGTTTGCACGGAGTGAAGGATGTGTTATTACTGCTTCTGTGTTTAGCTCACAGGGTATTAATGGGTCTAATAATATTCTATCAAAACCATTTGTTGTGTAAGCAGGATTAGAGAAGTGGAGGTTTTCAGCCTCCGGATATTAACTAGAATGTTTTCATTCACAAGATGTGAAAGTCAATGGAAGTTTGAAAATGACTGAAAGCCTTTCTTTGAGTGTTCCTCTTTTTATCAAAATCTATTGAATGACCTAGATTTTATATCTTTTAGTCCTATGTGAACTTGCACTTACTTTGCTGCATGATTACAATTTGCCACTTAGGATGCTAGGAAAGCTCAGTAACAAACACCTTTTAGCTGCATAGGGTTGTTGCCAATCGCCCTCATATAGCATTATTACATATAATAAATATATAAATGTATAATATTTTTTTAGAAATATAACGAAAGAGGATGATTCACTAATTTATTTTTTCTGGTGATTTTTAGATTTTGCTGGATGAGGACATTTATATTATAAACCATAGCCCAACATTGACAGCCATGATTCATCAGTGAATAGTCCGGCTCAGTTATGTGGAGTGTCCATGATAGGATGTTAATATAATAAATATGCATGTGGGTATTAGACTGGCACTATATCAGAGAGAGACATGAGGGAAGATTGAAGTGTATTAGAAATGACAAGTGAAGATAAGGGATAATTTACATGACCCGGCTTCATGCTTCACTCGTGATCTCTTTTTAAATAGAAGCACTCAGGTTATAAAGGAAGGAAGCCTGTCTCCAGTGATAATGCTGCGGGGCTATAAGAGAACAGAGACCAAATTACCATCTCCTTATTTCCAGAGGTGCACTTCTCACAGATTCCTTATGACTTTGCATGTTTCACATATCACCTCTTTCTCGTTCTTCACACATTGCATACATGTGTCTCTCTGACAGTGAGACCGCTAAGGATGTTCACCGGCTGTACATAAAGAGCAGAACAATTCTAGGCTTCTACCACTTATTAATTCAGCCCATACCCATATACACTTACATGTATTCATTAGCATTAGAAGGACATATTAGCAGATTCTACCTTCATGTTCCTCCTTAAAGGAGTTGTCCGACATAAACTCAAAATTTTTTGTTAAGCTAATCTGTGCTGTATTGTCATATAAAACATCCCTACATTGTTATTTTTTGTTTTCTAATTTTTGTTCCTCTTGAATTATCCCTTTATTCTCTGCAGCTCTTTGTTTACATTCAGCTCCAGAAAACTGACCTCTTCCTGTGCTAAACCTCCCAGTCAGAGCTGGCACCGCCCGGCCTCACTGTCCAGCCCCACCCCACTGTCCAGCCTCGCCCCCTGCCCGGCCTCAGTGTCCAGCCTCGCCTCCTGCCCGCCCCCTGCACACACATTCCCTGTCAGTATTCTGCCCCAGCACTGACCTGTTATTAATACAGCATTACAAATAACAGCCTCACATAGGGCTCTGCACCGCACACACACATATGGCTCTGCACCGCACACACACACATATGGCTCTGCACCGCACACACATATGGCTCTACACACCACACACACATATGGCTCTGCATCACACACACATCGGACTCTGCACCGCACACACACATATATATGGCTCTGCACATCACACACACATATGGCTCTGCACACCACACACACATATGGCTCTGCACACCACACACACATATGGCTCTGCATCACACACACATCGAACTCTGCACCGCACACACACATATATATGGCTCTGCACCACATACACACATAGGGCTCTGCACACCCCACACACATCGGACTCTGCACCGCATACACACATGGGGCTCTGCACACCCCACAAACATCGGACTCTGCACCGCAGACACACATAGGGCTCTGCACTGCACACACACATAGGGTTCTGCACCACACACACACACATAGGGCTCTGCACCACACACACACATAGGGCTCTGCACTGCGCACACACATAGGGCTCTGCACACCACACACACACACATAGGGCTCTGCACCGCACACACACATAGGGCTCTGTACCGCACACACACATAGGGTTCTGCACCGCACACACACACGGCGCTCTGTACTGACCCCCCCACCATCGTTCTGCACCGACCCCCCCTACCCCCATAGGGAACACATGTAGGGAATACATACTCACCCACCCTCGGTCCCCGCCGCTACTGCACGTTCGCACGCTGTCTGTGCTCTGGCCATATCAGCACAGTAGTGACGTCACCGCTGCACTGAACTGTCAGACACAGACTGCACGGGCAGTGATGAGAAACAGCGCTGCGCTCCCTCTCATCAGCGCCTTCAAATATATCGGCATTTGTGATTTGTGATGCCGGTACATTTGAATGAGCAGGGGGCCCGGTGCTGGCGCTGACAGGCCCCTCCCCCAGGTCACGGACCCCACAGCAGTGCCGAGGGAGGTTGTGGGCAGAGTACGGGGTGCGGGGGAATGTGTGGGGGGATGCAGGGAAGGGGGGCAGGTACTCTCCGCACTCTAGCCGCCCAGCAGGACGGTGACATGCTGTTTCCAGATTTGCATGTCAACATGGTCCTGCCCATG
Source organism: Anomaloglossus baeobatrachus (assembly GCF_048569485.1). Lineage (NCBI taxonomy): Eukaryota > Metazoa > Chordata > Amphibia > Anura > Aromobatidae > Anomaloglossus > Anomaloglossus baeobatrachus. The sequence continues at coordinate 800,261,295 of NC_134353.1, read as the reverse complement.
TTGACATGAAATGACCGGAAGCAGCAAAATCGCGGCAGGAGTGGTCACATGACCATTCTGAGTCGGGGGAGGGGGATGACAGCAGGGCAGGTGAGTGGTCACTATCTACTTACCTGCCCCAATGTAGCCCAATAGGGTAATAATAAAAAAAAGCAAATTAAGCCAGATAACCCCTTTAAAGCACCACACCAGCATTTTTTTTATTTCAGTGCTGGAGTGGTGCTTTAAATATAAGTCCACTCCCCCCAGTCTTAGGGTACGGTTCCACTTGTGTATGACTCGTGTGACTCTCGCATCGGTATCACCCGACACGGCCGCACACTCTCCTGACAGGAGCGAGTCGGCTGCATGTACAACCCCTGGCAAAAATTATGGAATCACCTGGCTCTGAGGATATTCATTCAGTTATTTACTTTTGTTTAAAAAAAGCAGATGACAGACATGGCACAAAACTAGTCATTTCAAATGTCAACTTTCTGGCTTTAAGAAACACTAAAAAAAAATCATGAAAACATAATGTGCTAGCCAGTAACGGTTACTTTTTAAGACCAAACGGGGAAAAATTAGGGAATCATGAAAAATAAACAAACAAAAGAACACTCCAATACATCACTAGTATTTTGTTGCACCAGCTCTGGCTTTTATAACAACTTGCAGTCTCTGAGGCATGGACTTAATGAGTGACAAACAGTACTCTTCATCAATCTGGCTCCAACTTTCTCTGATTGCCGTTGCCAGATCAACTTTGCAGGTTGGAGCCTTGTCATGGACAATTTTCTTCAACTTCCACCAAAGATTTTCAATTGGATTGAGATCCAGACTATTTGCAGGCCATTACATTGACCTTATGTGTCTTCTTTAAAGGAACGTATTCACAGTTTTTGCTCTATGGCAGGATGCATTATCATCTTGATAAATGATTTCATCATTCCCAAACATCCTTTCAGTTGATGGGATAAGAAAAGTGTCCAAAATGTCAATGTAAACTTGGGCATTTATTGAAGATGTAATGACAGCCATCTCCCCAGTGCTTTTACCTGACACGCAGCCCATTATCATCAATGACTGGAAATTTACATGTTCTCTTCAGGCAGCCATCTTTTTATTGTTTAGCTTTTCTAGTATGTAAATCCCATTTTTTTTAGGCGTTTTCTTACAGTTCGGTCACAGACATTGACTCCAGTTTCCTCCCATTCATTCCTCATTTGTTTTGTTGTGCATTTCCTGTTTTGGAGACATTTGGCTTTAAGTTTCCTGTCTTGACGCTTTGGTGTCTTCTTTGGTCTACCAGTATGTTTGCCTTTAACAACTTTCCCATGTTGTTTGTATTTGGTCCAGATTTTAGACACAGCTGACTGTGAACAACAAACATCTTTTGCAACATGATGATTTACCCTCTTTTAAGAGTTTGATAATCCTCTCCTTTGTTTAAATTGACATCTCTTGTGTTGGAGCCATAATTCATGTCAGTCCACTTGCTGCAACAGCTCTCCAAGGTGCGAGCACTCCTTTTTAGATGCAGACTAACAAGCAGATCTTATTTGATGCAGGTGTTAGTTTTGGGAATGAAAATTTACAGGGTGATTCCATAATTTTTTCCTCATAATTGATGGATTCCATATTTTTTCCCCGTTTGGTCTTGAAAAGTAACCGTTGCTGGCTAGCACATTATGTTTTCATGATTGTTTTTTAGTGTTTCTTAGGCCTGAAACACACATCCGTGAAACACGTGCGTGTTTGGTCCGTTTCCGTGTATACTGGAGACTTGGCCAAACGTGCACCAATGTTATTGTATGATAAAAGCTCCACGTGCGTTTTTGATGCATGTCCGTTTGTCCGTGTCCGTGATCCGTACCTGTGTGCGTTTTGCACGGAAGCATGTCCGTTTTCTGCACGCAACACACAGCACGGACCCAATGAAAGTCAATGGGTCTGTGCGCACGTTCGAGTGACACGGACGCATCTCTGTTTGCTCCCTGTACGTTTTGTGCTTTTTTCATGTGATGTCGGTCTTTTTTCTGTTTCGTTCTCTCCCTCAGTCCGTCGGTCGGTCTCTATGTCTGTCGGTCGGTCTCTCTGTCTTATCTGTCCCTCTCGCTGTCTGTCGGTCAGTTCCCCCACTCTCTCATACTTACCGTTCCCCGATCTCCGGCGCGGCGCTGCACGGCTGTTATAAAAACTCCGGCGGCTTTTACTATTTTGAAAAAGCCGGCCGCTCATTAATCAATCTCGTATTCCCTGCTTTTCCCGCCCACCGGCGCCTGTGATTGGTTGCAGTCACACACGCCCACCACGCTGAGTGACAGCTGTGTCACTGCACCCAATCACAGCAGCCGGTGGGCGTGTCTATACTGTGCAGTAAAATAAATAAATAATTTAAAAAAACGGCGTGCGGTCCCCCCCCATTTTAATACCAGCCAGATAAAGCCATACGGCTGAAGGCTGGTATTCTCAGGATGGGGAGCTCCACATTATGGGGAGCCCCCCAGCCTAACAATATCAGTCAGCAGCCGCCCAAAATTGCCACATACATTATATGCGACAGTTCTGGGGCTGTACCCGGCTCTTCCCGATTTTGCCCTGGTGCGTTGGCTGTCTTCTGCTGCTCCTGTCACCTGCATGTAGCAGAGCTGGAAGCGACGCTGGAGGTCCGTGGATTATGCCGGACATGGAGGGCTTTGTCGGGGTTAATAAATTGGTGATGAGGGACTTTGTTAGTGTTTTTTATTTCTAATAAATTATTTTTTCGGGTGTGTGTGTGTTTTTTAAATGTCACTTACAGATTAATCATGGAAGGTATCTCATAGACGCCTGACATGATTAATCTAGGACTTATTGGCAGCTATGGGCTGCCAATAACTCCTTATTACCCCGATTTGCCAACGCACCAGGGCAAATCGGGAAGAGCCGGGTACAGCCCCAGAACTGTCGCATATAATGTATGCAGCAATTCTGGGCGGCTGCTGACTGATATTGTTAGGCTCTGGGGCTCCCCATAACGTGGAGCTCCCCATCCTGAGAATACCAGCCTTCAGCCATATGGCTTTATCTGGCTGGTATTAAAATGGGGGGCGGACCGCACGCCGTTTTTTTAAATTATTTATTTATTTATTTCTATACTCCATAGTGACACGCCCACCGGCTGCTGTGATTGGGTGCAGTGAGACACCTGTCACTCAGCGTGGGGGCGTGTCTCACTGCAACCAATCATAGGCGCCGGTGGGGGAGAAAGCAGGGAATACGTGATTGTTTAATGAGCGGCCGGCTTTTTCAAATTAGAAAAAGCCGCCGGAGCAGTGTGAACGCCGTGCAGCGCCGGTGATCGGGGATCGGTGAGTATGAGAGAGGGGGGGGACACTTCAGTCACTCGGGGGATTAGCGGTCACCGGTGAATCCTTCACAGGTGACCGCTAATCAGTACACGGCACACAGACAGAGCCGCGGCATGACAATGAAGTCGGTTGAAGTTCACCCGAGTTCATTCTCATCCCGCTACTCTGTCTTCCGACATGTATCAACGACATTTTGCATCACACACGTACATTTCACACGGACAACACACACACATGTCAGTTATTTCACTCACGCACACACGAACATTCCACACGCACATACGGCTAGCATACGGGATACAGACGCAGGCCACACATACCATAAAAACGGACCTAAAAAACGGAAAACGGACCCGAAAAACGGCCCGTTTTACACGTGCGTGGTTTTCAAGGACGTGTGTTTTAGGCCTTAAACACAGAACGTTGTCATTTGAAATGACTTTAGTTTTGTGCCATGTCTGTGATCTGCATTTTTTAAACAAAAGTAAACAACTGAATGAAAATCTTCAGAGCCAGGTAATTCCATAATTTTCGCCAGGGGTTGTATTTCCATGCAGCTGAGGCGCTCGTGTCCGGAGAACGTCAGGCCGTGCCGGATGATACTGATGCGAGACTCGCACGAGTCATACACAAGTGGAACTCTGGGCTTATACTCACCCTCAGACGTTTTCATCTATCATCGCCAATCTAGTCAGTCTTCGACGATTTGTGACCTAACACCAGCTCCAGTGTTTCATGGGGCAAGCTGAAGATCACAACTCACTGTAAAGGGTGCTTTACACGCTGCAACATCGCTAGCGATTGCTAGTGATGTCGAGCGTGATAGCACCCGCCCCCGTCGTTTGTGTGATATGTGGTGATTGCTGCCGTAGCGAACATTATCACTACGGCAGCGTCACACGCACATATGTTGTGAGCGACGTCGCTGTGACCGCCGAACAATCCCTCCTTCAAGGGGGAGGTGCGTTTTTCGTCATAGCGACGTCACTGCGGCGTCACTAAGCAGCCGTCCAATAGAAGCACAGGGGCGGAGATGAGCGGGACGTAACATCCCGCCCACCTCCTTCCTTCCGCATTGCCGGTGGACGCAGGTAAGGAGATGTTCGTCGCTTCTGTGGTGTCACACATAGCGATGTGTGCTGCTGCAGGAACGACGAACAACATCACTACGTACGAGACAATTATTTTTGGTTTTTGGACGGCCTCTCCAAAAGCAACGCTTTTTGTCTCATTTGCGATCATTTAAGGTCGATCGTACGTGTTACACACTGCGATGTCACTAATGGTGCCGGATGTGCGTCATAAACTCCGTGACCCTGACGATAAATTGTTAGCGATATCGCAGCATGTAAAGCCCCCTTTAGTCTATGAAACCCTCAGTCTGGCCTTCTTCTGGCTCTAATCGAGATGCATTGGGAGCATGTGAAATAACTTCTGACTGCCAGCCATTCAGAAGTTACGGGCACAAGATGACGCCACAGCACTGGCACAACACCGAAAAAAGGATGAAAATGTCTGAGGATGAGTATAACGCTAGCCGCAGGGGACTTAAAGCACGAATTCAGCCCTGAAAAAAATAAAAACAAACACTGGAGTGGTGTTATGCAGAGCTGTGATCCTGGGCTCAAATTTGCTTCTTTTACTCATTTATATAGCATCATTAATATCCATAGCAATTGACAGACGTCATCATCTCTGTCCCCACTGGGGCTGACAATGTAAATTGCCTATCAGTATAGGGGTTTTTAAAGTGTGGGTTGAAACTCACACCAACATGGGGAGAATGTACGAGTTTTTTTGTAGGTTTTCTCCTTGATGGGATTTGAACCCAGGACTTTATTGCCGCTTAAGGAACAGTGCTAACCACTGAGCCACCATGCTGACTCAAAAGCCCTCAAAAGACACCTGCATGAAGTTGCTATGTTCTCTCTGTGTTTGCATGGGTTTCCCTCTAAAGACATACTGATAGTGAATTTAGATTGTGAGCCACAGTGGGAACAGTGACAATGATATCTGTGGAATTAATAAAGAAATAAATCCAAATGCCCTATTGCATTTCATGTATGCATCCGATCCCTTAAATTATGTGTGTGCAAGCATGGGAAAAAACATCCCTACTATGTATCAGAGGCGTCTCTAGGGGGGGCTGGCTGGGCATCTGCCCTGGGCGCAGTGTCAGGGGGGGCGCTGTCGGGCCGACTGATGCAGCACTGAGTCTCCTGGGCGGCCAGGCCAGCTTCAGCACCCGTCAGGAAGTGTGGTGATATATGCTGCGGCCCCTGGGCCGAGTTCCAGGGACCGCAGCGCTCATGCCGGCAGCCGCAATTCCCTGGCTGCAGGCTCTTAAATCCTCACCTGCACGCAGCTTTCACCGCTGCATGTAGGGTCTAAGTTCATCTGTGAGCGGAACTAACACGCAGCGTGCAGATGAACTTAGATGAAGGTGCAGTCATGGACAAAAGTTTTGAGAATGCTACAAATATTAATTTTTACAAAGTCTACTGCTTAAGTTTTTCCAATGGCAATTTGCATATACTCCAGAATGTCATAAAGAGTGATCAGCTTAACAGCAATTACTTGCAAAGTCAATATTGGCTAAGAAAATGAACTTCAACCCCCAAAACACATTTCAACATCATTGCATTCCTGCCTTAAAAGGAGCAGTTAACATTGTTTTAGTGATTGTTCCATTAACACAGGTGTGGGTGTTGATGAGGACAGGGCTGGCGATCAATCAGTCATGCTTAAGTAAGAATGACACCACTGGACACTTTAAAAGGAGGCTGGTGATTGGTATCATTGTTTCTCTTCAGTAAACCATGGTTATCTCTAAAGAAACACGTGCAGCCATCATTGCTCTGCACAAAAATGGCCTAACAGGGAAGAGTATCGCAGCTACAAAGATTGCACCTCAGTCAACAATCTATCGCATCATCAAGAACTTCAAGGAGAGAGCTTCCATTGTTGCCAAAAAGGCTCCAGGGCGCCCAAGAAGGACCAGCAAACGCCAGGACCGTATCTTAAAACTGTTTCAGCTGCGGGATCGGACTACCAGCAGTGCCGAGCTAGCCCATCAATGGCAGCAGGCTGGTGTGAGTGCTTCTGCACGCACTGTGAGGCATAGACTGCTTGAGCAAGGCCTAGTTTCAAGGAGGGCAGCAAAGAAGCCACTTCTCTCCAGAAAAAACATCAGGGACCGACTGATATTCTGCAAAAGGTATAGGGAGTGGACTGCTGAGGACTGGGGTAAAGTCATTTTCTCAGATGAATCCCCTTTTCGATTGTTTGGGACATCTGGAAAACAGCTTATTAGGAGAAGAAGAGGTGAGCGCTATCACCAGTCTTGTCTCATGCCAACTGTTAAGCATCCTGAAATGATTCATGTGTGGGGTTGCTTCTCAGCCAAGGGAATCGGCTCACTCACAGTCTTGCCTAAAAACACAGCCATGAATAAAGAATGGCACCAGAATGTCCTCCAAGAGCAACTTCTCCCAACTGTCCAAGAGCAGTTTGGCGCCTAACAATGCCTTTTCCAGCATGATGGAGCACCTTGCCATAAAGCAAAGGTGATCACTAAATGGCTCATGGAACAAAACATAGAGATTTTGGGTCCATGGCCTGGAAACTCCCCAGATCTTAATCCCATTGAGAACTTGTGGGCAATCATCAAGAGACGGGTGGAAAAAACAAAAATCAACAAATTCTGGCAAAATGCAAGCATTGCTTATGTAAGAATGGTCAGCTATCAGTCAGGATTTGGTCCAGAAGTTGATTGAGAGCATGCCAGGGAGAATTGCAGAGGTCCTGAAGAAGAAGGGTCAACACTGCAAATATTGACTTGCTGCATTAACTCATTCTGTCAATATAACCTTTTGGTACTCATAATATGACTGCAATTATATTTCTGTATGTGATGTAAACATCAGACAAACACAATTAAAAACCAGAGGGCAACAGATCATGTGAAAATATAATTTTGGTGTCATTCTCAAAACGTTTGGCCAGGACTGTAGATGCTAGAATATACGGGCTCCTTCCAGGTATGACTTAATTTGTCATGAAGCTGGTCATACCCACTAACCTGGTAAGAGCCCATACATTCTAGGCTCAACCCACAGATGAAGAGAGGAGCCAAAGCATTAACATCCCGACGAGCTGTATGTCCTGTCCCCCCAGTGCTGTATACCTTGCAGAATTGTCTATCCCCCCACCCCAAAACTGTATACCATGCAGAACTGTATATCCCCCACCCCAGAGCTGTATACCATGGAGAAGTGTCTATCCCCCACCCCAGAGCTGTATACCCTGCAGAACTGTCTATCCCCCCACCCCAGTGCGGTATACCCTGCAGAACTGTCTATTTCCCACCTCAGTGCTGTATACCCTGCAGAACTGTCTATCCCCCCACCCCAGAGCTGTATACCCTGCAGAACTGTCTATCCCCCCACCCCAGAGCTGTATACCCTGAAGAACTGTCTGTCCCCCCACTCCAGAGCTGTATACCACGCAGAACTGTCTATCCCCCCACACCAGAGCTCTATACCCTGCAGAACTGTCTATCCCCCCACCCCAGAGCTGTATACAATGCAGAACTGTCTATTCCCCCCTCCCCAGTGCTATATCCCCCCAGAACCGTCTATCCCTCCACCCCAGTGTTATATCCCCCCAGAACTGTCTATTCACCCCACCCCAGTGCTGTATACCCCCAGAACTATTTATTCACCCCACTCCAGTGCTGTACACCCCCAGTATTGTCTATCCCCCACCCCAGTGCTGTATACCATGCAGAAATGTCTATCCCCCACCCCAGAGCTGTATACTATGCAGAACTGTCCATCCACCCCCCAGTGCTATATACCCCCCAGTACTATCTATCCCCCCACCCCAGTGCTATATCCCTCCAGAACTGTCTATTCACCCCACCCCAGTGCTGTATACCCCCAGAACTCTCTATTCACCCCACCTCAGTGCTGTATACCACCAGTACTGTCTATACCCCCAGAACTGTCTATCCCCTGACCCCAGTGTTGTACACCCCCAGAACTGTTTATCCCCTGACCCCAGTGCTGTATACCCCCAGAACTGTCTATCCCCCACCCCAGTGCTGTATACCCCCAGAACTGTCTATCCCCTGACCCTAGTGCTGTATGCCCCCAGAACTGTCTATCCCCCTACCCCAGTGCTGTATACCTCCAGAACTGTCTATCCCCCCACCCCAGTGCTGTATACCCCCAGAACTGTCTATCCCCCCACCATGCCATACGCTAATGAGGCTCCAGCCTTTATTTGTGATACTGAATAATTCTCATTATTAGGCCTCAGTTTCACTTGTGCATTGCTTCCCATGCGACAGCATCAGATGTGATATGCTAATGACTCTTGGCTCAGGCTCTGCTGCGAGCCTGAGACGAGTGTCATGCGACTGTGATCCGATCTTGTGATCGGATCACAGGTACGGACCAGAGGAAGCGAGGGAGTAATTCTCCCCTTTCTCCATGGCCTATCTCTGCGTACATCATACTGCACTCTGATGACATCCAAGTGCAGTGCGATGTTTCACACGTTCCCGTAGACCTGTATGGGTGTGTGAGCTGAGATTCGCTGCCAAACGCAGCATGCTGCAATTCTTTTCTCATGCCAATATATCATGAAAAATCAATCGCAGATGGGCACTGCCCCATAGTTTTACACTGGTGCAAGTGCAATTCAATCTTTTATCGGATTGCACTCGTCTGTGCAAAACGCAAGTGAAACTGAGGCCTTACTGTAGTTCCTGTATGGTCCACAGTCTGATGATGATTGATAACTCCCAAGTATCTCCCTACCATTGTTAAAAGAAATCTGTCACCAGATTATTGCTCCCCTATATGAGAGCAGCATAATATAGAGACAGAGACCTTGATTCCAGCGATGTGTCACTTACTGAGCTTTTTGCTGGTAATTTGATCAAATCAATGTTTTCTCTGCTGCAGATCTAGCAGTTATACAAAGCTGATGAATATGCTGGACTACCTGGCAGCATGCCAAGCAGTCCTGTAATGATAATCTACTGCTGATTAAACAGTGATTTTATCAAAACTACACTAAGCAGCACAGTAAGTGACACACCGTTGGAATCAGGATCTCTGCCCCTATGTTATGCTGCTCTCAGATTAGGTGTTAAAATCCTGGTGACAGATTCCCTTTAAGGATGTACTGGAAGTTGTAGATTCCTGCAATTCAAATGTGTTTATGTCTTAGCTGACATTATAATTGATGTACCATGTACTGCTTGTGGTTCTAATTATGTATTTCTGTACTAATGAGGGTTTTGATGCTGTGTTTTTGAATTGATGGGGTTATATGGATGTATTTATGTACTGCTGGTGGTTCTGATGATGAATTTCTGTGCTGCTGGTGGTTGTGATGCTGTGTTTCTGTATTGATGGGGGTTCTAATTATGTATTTCTGTACCTTTGGTGGTTCTGGTGCTGTTACTAGTTCTGATCCTGTACACAAGTAACAATACATAAATTGTGAGATTGGACAACCCCTTTACTTAGAATTGGGCTACACTGCTTAATTTTATACGTAAAGTCTTGTCCAGGTTTGATATGAAAGTTTCCAGTCACTGTAGGTGACTGCAGGCTTCTGAATTCTTACAATGCATGGTCTACACACTTTTAGGTTTCTCCGGTGCCAGTAACAAGAGTGGACGGTCATGTGAGCGCAAGTATGAGATTTTTATATTTCTGGTCACATTCTGATTTGACGTGTCCAGCCTCACGCAATTCATTTTCATTGAGAGAGCCCACACATGTCTAGTCAGCATATGACCACATGTATGTAAATCACATACTTGCAGTTTTGTGACCTCCCACTCTCACCGCCGGCACCAGAGAATCCTGACAGTGTGCAGTGTGAGAATTCAGAAGTCTACAGTCACATAGAGTGACACACAGTGACTGCAGATTTTTATCTTATATCTGGAGAAGCCCTTTACTTATAAAATTAAGTATTGTAGCCCAATCATAACAGCATGTAATTTACTCCCTGTCAGGATTCAGCTCTGCTCGCTGGTTCCAGCAGACTGGCTGCTCCACTCATATGTGATTTTCATACTTGATTGAGACAATTAGATTTTCTTCCTATGTTTCTCTTTATACATCGAGAGAATTATTAAGAGCAGCTCGTCATCACGTGACTAAGTGTGCAAATCACATATAAATAATTGATCACATTAGGGGGTGGTGCCAAATTGAATTCTTGCCCCGGGTGCCAGAAAGCCTATATACACCTCTGCTATGTATGCTGTACTGATGTCGGGTAACTTCAAGAACAGAAGACTATTGCTGGCTGATGGTTTTCAAATATTTTGGATACTTGTCTTGCTAAAAATCTGTGAATATCTGCAAGTTCTTATGTCCATTAGCAAAACACTAAACAAATCCCAGGGAACACCCAAATTCTAAGGAAATCTGTAGGATGTTTAAATAAACTCAGACTTTAAGAAAGGTTAATTCAAAAAGTTTAAATATCCAAAACTCTGAACTCTGAACTGGGGAGGGGGAATCAGATCAGGACTGGTCAGGAGCAGGACCAAGAAGGCGACTCAGGCCTCTCAACCTTCAGGAGTATCACTGAGATTAGGGATAGCATAGGGCCCCCTAGCTTGAGGGACAACTTAGGAGCCCTGGTTTCCGCTATCCCATAATCATGGTGACAAAATATCAAGAGTAAACTCTGTTTGTTTTGTTTAGAAAAGATATCGAACACACGTTAGCATGATACTTGATGACGTCTGATCAAGTTTAGAAGTTATTATTAAGCTATCGTTAATAATTAATGAAAGGAACTGGCTAATAAAAAAATTATAGACTGTGGTATGAAAAGTGTAGTGCATGAATGGGGCAAAGTATGGCTTTTATTTGTAATGCACCCCCCCTTCATGCCCTGACATTGCATCAGGGACCCATCAACTCTACTAAGTCCTGACATGTCTGTTTTAGTACATTCGGGTGTCCATATGAAATAATAATTTTGAAGCATCTTTTCTTAGAACTGTGCATTTTACCATCCCCCTGCTATTCTTACTAGACATTTATAAAGAAATTGACAACTTGGTGTTATTAGTTGGGGTTATGTCCCTACAGTCTGACATCATCTGATCAGTGCTGATGCTCCCAGACTGGGAAATGACCTTCCTCTTTGCCAACGGGAATAGTAATGCCCAAGTAAAGGACACAACGCCGAGTTCTGAGTAAACCTGCTGCAGAATTATGTCATGGAAAATACAAATATTTATGGAAACTGACAGGTCCAGACTTTCACAAAATGTTGTAACTATAGATTGATTCATGCTGCCCTCATATAGCATCCAGTGCATCCACTTCTGTGCCTGGTATCCCTGGCATCTTGGGCACCTCTAGTGCTAACTTGTCCTTCTGATGACAAGATGCCGGGCAAAGGATGAAATATGCAGAACTGAAGACTGAGGACTTGACTGAATACTGGACCAGAGCAGCCAAATGGAATTGCTCATCTCTAGTGGGCACTGAGTAATGTGAAGAACTAAACTCAATTCAATACAGCTCAATAATACATATATAAAAAAGTGACTAGTAAAAAGATTATTCTCAAGATCAATGAGTATAAGAAGATTCAGCTCCATTAATATGCACATTATCTTTTAGCGGATAAATACAGATGTCAAACAAAAATGAAAAAAATCATAAAAAAGATCAGGTTAAAACATCTACTTGTTTCAGGTGCATGTTTGTGGCACTAGATCTTCTATTTCTTGATTTCGATTATACTGCTTCTAGTCATAGATGCTCCGAACAGCATTAACATTCACATGCGGGTGAGCTGGATGTATTTCGCCTACTTTATTCTCAAGATGTCTCTTCAGGAGCTAACAACTCTGCAGTACATTTCACTTCCTTTTTCTGTTGAAGAGCTGAATTATTAGGGTTCGGTTCCACTGGCGTTTTGCACGGACGAGTACAATCCGATAAAACATTGGATTGTTTCACTCTAGTGCAAAACTATGGGGCAGTGTCCATCTGCGATTGATTTCTCATGCCATAGAGGCATGCGAAATGAATCACAGCATGCTGCATTTTGCAGCAAGTCTTGGCTCATGCACTTCCGTACAAGTCTATGGGAGCATGTGAAACATCGCACTGCACTCACATGTAATCCAACCGTAGTGCGATATACAAAGAGACAGGCAGCGGAGGAGATGGGGAGAAATATGTGCAAGATCGCATCACAGTCTTAGAACCCTCGGCTGATGCTCGCAGCAGAGGGTCATTAGCATATCGCTAGTGGACCCGTACCCTTAGTAGAACTATACAGCTCAGCACGAGTTCTGTAACACATTCAGCTACTAGTGGTTTGTTCAGAGTCTACTTTGCTATCACTGTATTTACATGTAGAGATAATAGGGCATTTTAACAAGAACAGGGCTCCCTTGGAACAGTGACAGACATTATTCTGGGTGGGGAGGGTAAAGGAGGGAATTGGGATTATACAATACTGATAAGATCTCTGTCAAGAGCTGAGAGAGTGAGCAGCTAACTGCTATATAGAAATCAATGGGCTGGAGAGAGCAGACTGGTATGTTAGGAGTTAACTACTCTCCTGGAATGTTACTACTAGACACTCTGCCAGGGTCTGGGCAGGCACTAGTGCCCCAGATCCATGGAACCCAGCTGTACACTATATAAGATAAAAGCTCTCAATGCAGGAGAATAACAGCAGATAGAAAAAGTAAATTGCAGATTTGCATATTTTCATGGTTTCTAACTAATTCAAGCAATTTATTATCCTGAGAACACCCCTTTTAAGCAGACTGATGAATTCACAAGATAAATAATAAGAATTATTATTGATATCTGATGACAAAATTGGACAGTTTAATATTTTGTCATGTTTCCCAATAATAATCACAGAATATATGCCACATTATAGAGGCACACTATTCATATAAGTGCCACTAGTATATTAAGGGCAGTGAATATCTATGGCGAATGTGTAGTAGCAGCAGAGTAGGCTTATGTTCATGTCTAGGAGTAATCCAACATATTATTATTTTGAAAATGATGGATGAAGAACAGATGTCAACTGAATAATGCATAAATGAACGTGGACCAAATAGCTGCTTAGACTGTTTGCCGCACACTTTAGCCTCCTTTCTAAGTTCTGACACATTTAGTCTACTCCAAGAGTAAAATGAGTTTAGCCGGTCATGCTACAAGATGAGCCAAAAGATGTCATCAGTTATTTGGTAGTGGTTCCGTGTAGCACAAGATATCGAGATACATGAATGTACCAGATAAAGTACAACACAGAAATGATTAATGATCTGAGCAATGGAATAACCCGTCTTACTGATGTCGCCTCTTATAGACTCTGCGGCTTTGAACCATTTTACGATGAGCGTGGAGACCAGTATATGTTCAAGAGAATCCTCAACTGTGATTATGACTTTGTCTCCCCCTGGTGGGATGACGTGTCACTGAACGCCAAGGACTTGGTGAGTAAAACATGCAACACTTTCCCTATTTCTTTTTAGTCCAGGTGGCCATGATCATGGGTGGACCTCGATTTTAGACTTATTTATAAGCTGTAACATTTAAAAAAAAAAAGCTATGAGCAGGTTGGTTATGAATGTAGGCATCAAATTCCGTAAAAAATTTGACAAATGCATGAATGTTAAGTATATTTGTCACAAAACATAAAAATATTACTGTTATACACTGGAAAAATTCACTGAAAAAGGTACAGTGGACACAAAAGTGTTCCCATTAACCCCTTCCTGTCACAGCTAAATTTAATTTTTTTTTAACACTATTGATTTTTCCATTTTTCCACCCTTCTTCAAACATCCATAACTTTTTCTTTTTTTTTTGCCAACAAAGCCATTTGTTTTATTATTATTGTACTGAAAACTGTGAAAAATTCCAAGCAGGGTGAAAATCGTGATAAATAGACAATTTCACCTTTTTTTAGTTTAATTTTTTTCACTGTGTGGTAAAACGAAGCTAATAACCTGGCAGCATTATTATACTTGTATAGTTTTTATTATATTATTCTTTTAGTGGTTTAAAAACATTTTGAGGTTTGTAAAAAAAAAAGTTTGGTATTTTCCATTTTTATATTTGTAGATCCATAACCGTTGTATTTTTCCATCAGTGATTCTGAATGAGGGCTTGTATTTTGCATGGCGAGTTGTATTTTTTAATGGAATTATTTTGGAGTACATTTCGATCACTTTCTATTGCATTGTATTTCATTGTACTGGCAGTTTTGGCATTTTGATTTTTTATTTCTTTACAGCCTTTTTATATTTTCAATAATGGATATGCTTGTTAAATTTTTATATTCTACATTTAAAAAATCTATTAAATTAAAGGGGAAGTAGAATTTTTTGTTTTTTTACTTCTTAAATATTTAACAAACAACTGTTTTTTGTTTTTTTAATGTATCTATTTTTTCATTTATCTCGATTTCTTGTACTATAATCTGTAATACCAAAAGGGCGCTTTACACGCAGCAACATCGCTAGCAATGTCGCTCGTGAAAGCACCCACCCCCGTCGTTTGTGCGTCACGGGCAAATCGCTGCCCATGGCGCACAATATCGCTAGTACCCGTCATACCAACTTACCTTCCTTGCGACGTCGCTGTGGCCGTCGAACAGCCTCTTTTCTAAGGGGGCGGTTCGTGCGGCATCACAGCGACGTCACACAGCAGGCGTCCAGTAGAAGCGGAGGGGCAGAGAGCAGCCGCATGAAAGTCATGCCCACCTCGTTGCCGGAGGATGCAGGTACGGTGTTGTTAGTCGTTCCAGGGGTGTCACACGTAGCGATGTGTGCTGCCTCAGGAACGACTAACAACCTGCGTCCAAAAGCAGCAATGAGATTTGGGAAATGGACGACGTGTCAACGATCAACAATTTGGTAAGTATTTTGCATCATTAGCGGTCGCTCGTACGTGCCCTGATTCATTAATGAGTTTTTGCCAGTTTTCTGGGGGGGGGAGAAAAACCTTGAAATGTCGCAAACGTTTTGCGCAACTTTACGTTTTGCGACTTTTGCCATTTTTTTTTACACTAGTTTCAGCCAGCTCTGCCAAAGTGGAAGGAGCTGGGTGGGATGAAGCCTAGCAAATCCCAAATGTCAAATCTGAAATTTCTTGAACTTCAAGCATGGTGTCAGACGTTAAGGCCGCTTTACACGCTGCGATATTGTTACCGATATCGCTAGCGTGCATTCCCGCCCCCCGACATTTGTGCGTCACGGGCAAATCGCTGCCCGTGGCGCACAACATCGCTCGGATCCGTCACACTACTTACCTGCCTAGCGACGTCGCTGTGACCGGCGAACCGCCTTCATTTGGCGTCACAGCGACGTCACTAAGCGGACGCCCAATAGAAGCAGATGGGGCCCAGATGAGCGGGACAAACATCCCGCCCACCTCCTTCCTTCCTCGTTGCCGGAGGACGCAGGTATGGTGAGGTTCCTCGTTCCTGCGGTGTCACACATAGCGATGTGTGCTGCCGCAGGAACGACGAACAACCTGCGTCCTGCAACTGCAACGATATTTGGGAACTGGACAGCGTGTCAACGAGCAACGATATGGTGAGTATTATCGCTCATTAACGGTCGCTCCTGCGTGTCACACGCAACGACGTCGCTAACGAGGCTGGATGTGCGTCACGAATTCTGTGACCCCAACGACATCTCCTTAGCGATGTCGTTGCGTGTAACGGGGCCTTAAGTGTTTCAGTCTATGCTACAACTTACATTTTCCTATGAATCCCTGCTTGCGACAAACCCTTGACTGTCAAGTAAACTCATCCACACCCTTTTCATCGTAAGTTGGCCAGTGGGCACCTGACCAGATGCCAGGCAGTATCGCGCCTCTTAAAGCCTCTTAATCGCTGTGGTTAGAGGCAGATGCCAACTGTATAACACATTCTACATGATCTATCATTATGTCATGTAGGGAGTACAGGTGAATATACTCCCTACATGACATAATGATAGATCATGTAGAATGATGGAGTTATTATTAGTTTTGTGGAAGTAATGCTTTGTATACCTAACCTAAATCCTTATTAATTATTATACAAAGTAGCTTTACTTAGAACAAGACATTTATTATTTACCATTTCTATTTACAGTTGATCAATTATTAAGATTTCTCGGAAATAAAGTTATTAAATGTAATATATATTTCAATGTAATGTTCTAGGCTCAATAAATTCACTCAGGTTTCGACTGACTCCTAGTTTGGATATTCAGGACCTTGGAGAGCAGTGCTGTATCTTTTTATTGTTCTGGTCTCGCTTGCTCTAACCTTAAGGCTATGTGCGCACGTTGCGTATTTGCATGCAGTTATGCTGCGATCTGCACTGCAGTGTAACTGCATGCGTCCTGCGTCCCCAGCATAATCTATGAAGATTATGCAGGAGACGTGCGCATGTGGCGTATTAGAGCGCAGCGCTTCGGCTGCTGCCCGAAGCGCGCGTTCTAAGAAGTGACATGTTACTTCTTTCCTGCGCTCTGCATGCAGCGCCCGCTCTGTCTATGGGAGGGGCTGCACTCAGAGCGCATGAAATCGGCTTTTATTTTTTAAATTTCTGCAGTGATTTGAAGCGCACGTGTGCTGTTCAAATCGCTGCAGAAATTTCTGCAGGGACACAACGCTACATGCGCACATAGCCTTAGGGGTACTTTACACGTTGCGACATCGCTACTGCGATCTCGTGGGGGTCAAATCGAAAGTGACGCACATCCGGCACCAGTAATGACGTTGCAACGTGTAAAGCCTAGAAGCACCGATCGGTGATCTGTGTAGTGTCGGTCATTTCCATAATTTCGCTGCAGCGACAGGTGCGATGTTGTTCCTCGTTCCTGCGGCAGCACACATCGCTGTGAATGAAGCTGCAGGAAAAGAGGAACATCTCCTTACCTGCGTCCTGCCTGCAATGCGGAAGGAAGGAAGTGGGTGGGATGTTTACGTCTCGCTCATCTCCGCCCCTCCGCTTCTATTGGCCGCCTGCAGTGTGACGTCGCTGTGACGCCGCACGACCCGCCCCCTTAGGAAGGAGGCGGGTCGCCGGCCAGAGCGACGTCGCAGGGCAGGTAAGTGCGTGTGAAGCTGCCGTAGCGATAATGTTCGCTATAGCAGCTATCACAAGATATCGCATCTGCGACGGGGGCGGGTACCTATCGCGCTCGGCATCGCTATCATCGGCTAGCAATGTCGCAGTGTGCAAAGTACTGCTTAATTTCACGCATTAGCTCCTATCTTTTGGCTTCTGTATTTTTTTTAAAGCACCATTGCAGGATTTCTTCTTTATTTTAGCTCTGCAGTGATGCTTTAATTATATGTAAGTCCCTGCCCCTAGTGTTATACCCATCTATCGCCATCTTCATCTTTTACCAGCGTCGCTCCGGTCTGTCTCCTACGATTTATGACCAGCCAGCAGCTCCAGTGTTTCATAGAGCATGCTGGAGATCACAAATTAATACAAGTCTATGAGAACCTGGTTCTGACTCTCATAGAGTTGCATTGAGACCTTGTGACAAAGCTTCTGACTTCCAGCCAGGCCGAGATTACGGGCTCAAGATGGCACTGTGAGACCGGAGCAGCACTGAAAAATGATAAATCCACCAAAAAGTGAGTATATGACAGTAGGCAGGAGGTCTCCATTTAAACTGGCACTACAGCGCTGAATAAACCCCCCCAAAAAATGCTGATATGGTGCTTTAATTTTCTTTTTGTATTGTCTGTTATAATATTGTTTAAAATATTTACCCCTTTTCCCAATATGTATCCATTGTAGGTAAAAAAGTTAATTGTGTTTGATCCAAAGAAACGCTTGTCTACTCACCAAGCTCTTCAACACCCCTGGGTCACAGGCAAAGCTGCAAATTTCGCTCATATGGACAACGCTCAAAAGAAATTGCAAGAATTCAATGCAAGACGCAAGCTCAAGGTATTGTACATGCCTCGCAGGAGGACTTCTTTACTCTGAGTTCACTGGTTCATGTCAGTGTGACATCAACACCTTTAAAATGGAAAAAGTAACTGTTATATATGTTAGTGGTTACCTTTAGTTTAAAATGTTGTACTAAGTATCTGTATACAGTCTTCATTATTATTGATTTTCACACTGATATTCAGTTTCCATCCTGCTCCAAGTTTCAGGATTTTTCTTGCGTGTGCTCCTCCCAGTAATACATGCTGGATATCAGATCCTTGTGTCCAGGATTCTGTTTACTTCTCTAAGAGCTCTTTCAAATGTCCGTGATCATCGTTCCGATTTCAGATTGTAGTGCATGGACTGGCCAAGTGTCTCCCGAACTGGGCGTGACAGCCTCATATGAAGCTACACACTTTGGTTGGAATGCAAACATTTTTTGTAATGAAGAGGATAGATATACAGTGTATTCTAAACAAATGGCGACCTCAGAAACAAATGATGATTCGACCAACCTGTCTTAACATGTTGCTCAGTATAACTTGAGTTAAGTTTCATTCCATAGGAAAAGGCACTTTGTCAGATAGAGAAATTACCCCGGTTGAGGAGGTTGATTAAATAGGAGGTATCTATGAGAAAGGTAGTGTATAAGGGAGTCCTGAGAGGGCAGCTATGGCCTGCTATGGTGGATGCTGTCTTGTATGTGAAGGTCAGTAGTCTTTTAATATATAGGTCCTCCCGGTCCAGGCTCAACTATATTGGAGAGAGTCCATTTAGTTTAGGCAAAAGTGCGAGGTAGTGGCTCTGATCCCACAGTTGGGTGGGGGGATTGTCCGGCGTCTGGTGAGGCTGGTATGTCCTGGCTGGAGTGTTGGATCCATATGAAGCTGTCACGCTTGGGTCAAGAGACAGTCGGTAAGGCCGGTGTCACACTTGTGATTGCCTCGCGTGTATCTTGCGCGAGTTTTGCGGTGCATCACCCGTCACCGACTCACACGCTGCTCACAGGAGCTGGTCAGCTGTATAGAGATGCATGCAACTGTCCTGCTCCTGTGAGCAGAGTGTGAGTCCGTGATGGGTGATGCACTGCGAAACTCGCGTAAGATACACGCGAGGCAATCGCAAGTGTGACATCGGCCTAAGTACATGTGTTGCAATCTGAGATCGGATCAATGATCTTAGACGTTAGACATCTGAGAGATACCAGACTCTTATGTATTAGCACAGCTTCATTACTGGAGAGATTTTCCCTTTTACAGCCCATGAAGGAGACAGACTTGCTAGCAGATAATGATGCTGGACAGAGTGTGATTTTTCCCTTTATCCAATATGCCCTGGGTATTCTGCTTTCTCTCTCTGCAATGTTAGCTCTCATACCTATCTACAGCCTGTGTTAGCTGCCCTCTCTAACAATTTGAACGCTTTCCCCGTCTTTCGATTTCTATGTAGAATCCCTTTCCCTTGTTGCTATAATATTTACTACTGCGAGGAGGCAGGTGAAGACTAGAGAGCCATTATAACCAAGAGCAAAGCCCTGATTGAGATATATCAGATCAGTTAGCTAGAGGAGCGACTTTCACACACTCTGCAAAACCAAAATAGTAGGACATTTTTAGGGAAGACTATTAGTAAAGTTTTTTTGTTTTTTTTTTTACGAAGAAGCAAATGAGCAATGAAAAATGTGCACAGCTTTTAGGCCTGCTACACTTATTTTTTTTTCACGCAAATTTTTTTTTTTGCCAAAAATAATGGTAAGTCTGGTAAAGCACTAAGATAATGTTATGGAGTATCTCAAAGAATAGTTATGTAAAATGACCTTGATTATGCCTGGAAAAAAGGGTTAGGCTGGGTTCACACATAGCGACAGCGACAACGACGTCGCTGTTACGTCACCTGTTTCTGTGACGCAACAACGACCTTGTAAGTCGCTGTTATGATCGCTGCTTAGCTGTCAAACACAGCAGACGCAGCAGCGATCATAACGACACGCGTCGCTGTGCTACATGTGCAGAGAGCAGGGAGCCACGCACACTGCTTAGCACTGGCTCCCTGCACTCCTAGCTACAGTACACATCGGGTTAATTACCCGATGTGTACTGCAGCTACATGTGCAGAGAGCAGGGAGCCGGCACTGACAGCTAGAGCGGCGGACGCTGGTAACGAAGGTAAATATCGGGTAACCAGGGAAAGGTCTTCCCTTGGTTACCCGATGTTTACCTTGGTTACAGCTTACCGCAGCTGCCAGATGCCGGTTCCTGCTCCCTGCTCGCTTCATTTCGTCGCTCTCTCGCTGTCATACACAGCGATGTGTGCGTCACAGCATGAGAGCGACGACCAAAAAATGAAGCTAGACTTTCAGCAACGACCGGCGACCTCACAGCAGGGGCCAGGTCGTTGCTGGATGTCACACACAGCGACAGCGACGGGACGTCGCTGCAACGTCACAGAAAATGGTGACGTAGCAGCGACGTCGTTGTCGCTGTGTGTGACACCACCCATAGACAGAGGCATAGTTAGGTCACGGTCCAGAGTCAGAATACCTGGAGAATAGCGGATCAGAGCAAAGAAACAAGGCAACCCGGAAGATCAGATGAGGTCCAAGGTCTGGCAGCAGTAGGTCAGAATGCAGAGTGTGGTTAATAAACTCTCTGGGGTACACCTTCTAAAAATTGACTCTTTATTAAAAAGGCTATACCAACTCCTGCTATAAGTACCCTTTTTTAGGAACACCGTAGTATATATGGTTCGAAGGGAACCTGTCATGTTGAAATTGATATACGGTCTGTAAGCTGGCTGTTATACAGGAGAGCTGATTAGATTGATATACATTTTTGTGAGCAAAGTTTTAGGAAAACTTGCATTCTATTTATTGAAATTCCTGGTGTTTTTTATGCGTATGAGTAGTCCAGTGGGCGGTCCTATTCAGTGACTGACAGTCTTCCCTGTATGACTGTGTATGCAGATTCCTATCAATCATTGAGTAGCACCGCCTACTGGACTCAAATACATACAAACACCAGGGACTGCAATAAATAAAATAAAGTTATATGAAATTCTTGCAAACATAGATCTCATTCTGCTCAGCTTCTCTTTCGCTATGCCATGCTGTCACTAGCTAAGGACTGCATGTACAATGTGACAGGCCCCTTTTAACTGTAGAAATTATCCCTGAATGGAAAATCCATTCCTACCACCAACCATGTGACATTTATAATTCTAGAGCCACATTATCAGACAGATGGGTTTTGGGGTCCCTCAGACATCAGGGCCCAAGTGCAGTTACTACTTCTGCACCCATTATAGCTACGCTCCTGTATAAATGTACTGATGTAGCAGTCATCAATGCAACTGCTGTCCCTCTCCACTATTGACCTACAAGCAAAAGTGAGTAAGAAATGTCAGATTTCTGGCAAGTGACATCATACATATGTATGAAAATGTCTCATGTCTCTTAAGGATTGATTCACAAACCTAATTTCAGTTGTTACATAGGCTAATATATTTACATGGATGAGTCTCTAATGACAGGAGGTCAAAGTTCAGAGGAGCCCTTGATTAACAACATTCTTAGAGCATCGGTGGACAGTCATTACGTTATTCATGAGGTGCCGCGATTCTGAAGAGCAGACCTGTCGCTTCTGAATAAATGGAGATGCATGTCATTTCCACCTCATTAGTGGTGTTTCAGTAGATTGAGTCTTTTTGATCTTCGGTCTATGTAGATAGAAAAACACTAATGTGACAGCAAATATTTTTATTTTCTCCATAGGCAGCTGTTAAAGCTGTGGTCGCCTCCACTCGTTTAGGGAGCGCTGGGAGCCACAGTAGTCACGACAGCAATAAAACAAGCAGAAACCCTTCTCCAGTTCAAGAGGGTGGAAGAGAGGAGGCGTCCGCTCAGGAGCCTAAAGAGGCAGAGGAAGGAGCATCTTGAATCGGCATTGTTCGTGTTTGGGTCCGGGTCTCTGCCATTTCACGCACCAGCTACATCAATCTTTATCTTCGCAGGAAAGATTCCCTAGCATGGCCCTGTGATATAGGTCTTACCATGGGGTGCTATCAAATGCACGAGTTGGTGGTACTTTGTTCAATGCATGTGACTGCTTATCAAAATAGTAAAATGGCCGACCTGAGACATGGAAGGTGTAGCGCTGTACCTACATCGGAACTATGACTTGGGCAAATATTATTTCAAATATAACCTCGATATGCATAGTATCTACACTGTAGATAAAGTATGAAGTGTGTAGTGTATCATTTTACAATTTTATATAAGTAATGGACTTTATAGAGGGCATTCTTCTAGCATAGCTTCTCGTTTCACCATATTATCATGATTGATATTTATCTACAAAAAAAACACGTTTATCACCTTGTATCATATCACTTCCGTTTACAAGAATATGCATTAATGGCAAACAACAGAGAAACATTCCAGTGATAGAACACAATGCATAGGCGGAGGGGCTGGGACTCGGTATGGGGACACAGCTAGCAGGGAGAATGCCTTATAATTACACTTTATATACAGTATTTTATTAACCAAAAAGCACTTTCATAGATATCTGTCATTGTATTGTCTAGAAATGGAATGCTTAATAAGTAACTAATAAGCAACAATAAGAAACCAAGTGCAGTAGCTAGTATCAGAAGTTATCAAGGATTTTTAAAGATGCTCAATAATGGATAAAGAAAGTCATATAAGGAGAAATCTTACTTCTTGTACGTTTCTTTTTAATATATCAGGGTTTATTTAGGAAACTATTGTAACCTAATTAAGTTTAAAGCTGACGTTTATCATTGGAATGCTCATCTCTACTATTAAGATTTTTCCTTTTTTAATAAAAAGATAAAGCAATTGTGGTTGTCATTTTTATTCTTGGAATTATTGGGGACATAATATTGCTGATGAGCTGCAGTTAGTACATGCTCCTGACTGCCTACGACTCTGTTCACACTAGTGTAATGGCTTTGGTTTTTAGGTGTGCTCAACATTGGGAAAAGGACGACTCTGCCTGCAGCTTATCTCCCGGGAAAACTAAGGTATCACCAACGTCATACAGCATGCCTGAGCCATCATCTGGTGGGAAAGAGCCATGGCCCAGAAATACTAGATGGTCCTGCCAAAATAACCATTTATCGGGCTGTCATCTCCTAAGTATTCTATACTGAAACTATGTGCTCACACATTACAGTCAATTCACCTTTTTCTTCAATTTGTGCAAAATCTCATCAACACATCATCATGCTGACATTTTGCACAAATCTTGCAAATAAACAATTTGACTGCAACATGTGAATGTCCTCTCTTTCTTACCAATCAATCCTCCTTAAAGGAAATGTATCATAACAAAATCATCAGGTTTTTATTAAATATATTGTTTTCTTTTTACTTTGATTTTTTTTTTTTCAAACAAAACAAAACTGAAATCTTGCAAAATGACACAACTAGCCACTAAAGGCCGCTTTACACGCTGCGGCATTGCTCAAGCGATCTCGTTGGGGTCACGGAATTTGTGACGCACATCCGGCCGCTTTAGCGATGTTGTTGCGTGTGACACCTATGAACAATTTTGAATCGTCGGGGTCCATTCTCGATTATCACTGCTGCTGCAGCAGTAACAAAGTTGTTCCTCGTTCCTGTGGCAGCACACATCGCTCCGTGTGACACCGCAGGAACGAGGAACCTCACCTTACCTGCGCCCGCCGGCAATGCGGAAGGAAGAAGGTGGGCAGGATGTTACGTCCCGCTCATCTCCGCCCCTCCACTTCTATTGGGTAGCGGTTCAGTGACGCTGCTGTGACGTCGCTGTGACGATGAATGAACCACCCCCTTAGAAAGGAGGCGGTTCGCCGGTCACAGCGACGTCGCTAAGTAGTGTGACGGGTCCGCGCGACGTTGTGCGCCACATGCAGCAATTTGCCCGTGTCGCACAACCGATGGGGGCGGGTATGCACGCTAGCGATATCGGTCGCGATATCGCAGCGTGTAAAGCAGCCTTTTGTCTTTTACTAGGCCCATGCTTCCTGTTCTGTGGAGATGACTTTTCATCAGTCTGATTATCATCACGGTCAGGATTAATATAGTAAAACAAAAGGAAAAATCTCTATACACAGAAGTTAAAACAGGATTCACAATTCACAACATTTCTTTAAATAAGACATGACAGGACTGAGGTCTGTCTCTATCTATCTCTGTCACTCTCGCTAACCTTCTCTCCAACAAAATCATATTACTTCACACATAAAAAGAATGTCCTTCGTTGCCTATAGCAACCAATCACAGCTCCTATTAGTGACCTGTAGCTCCCAGCTCCATTGACTTTAATGTAAGCAGGTTTGTTGTCGAATAACTGTAAAGCGCAGGGTTAAATTTTCCTCTCAAAACATAGTCTATTACGTTCCCTGAGATACATGAAGTGGCTGTGCAAAATGTTGTGATTTCCCTCTGTCTCTCCCACTCTCCTTGTCTCTTTCCGTCTTTTTCTTTCACTGTCTGTCTCTCTCCCTGTCGGTCTCTCTCCCTGTTGGTGTCTCTTCCTGTCAATCTCTCTCCCTGTTTGTATCTCTTCCTGTCTGTCTCTCTCCATGTCGGTCTCTCTCCCTGTCGGTCTCTCTCCCTGTCGGTCTCTCTCCCTGTTGGTGTCTCTTCCTGTCAATCTCTCTCCCTGTTTGTATCTCTTCCTGTCTGTCTCTCTCCATGTCGGTCTCTCTCCTTGTCGGTCTCTCTCCCTGTCGGTCTCTCTCCCTGTCGGTCTCTCTCCCTGTCGGTCTCTCTGTTTGTCTGTCTCCCTCTCTGTCTCTCTCCCTGTCTGCCTCTCTCTGTCTCTCTCCATCCATCTATCCACCAAAGTCAAATTACCTCGCATATAAGCGTTTTATATGAACAATGTCCTTTGTTGCCTATAGCAACCAATCAGGGCTCCTATTAATGACCTGTAGCTGCAAGCTCCATTGACTTAATGTAAGCAGGTTTTTTGGCATATAGCTGTAAAGTGCGGGGTTACATTTTTCCCTCAAAATATTGTCTATGACGTTCCCCGAGTCAAATGCAACAGTGCGGATACACACATACAGTACAGACCAAAAGTTTGGACACACCTTCTGATCTCTAGAACAACTGTTAAGAGGAGACTTTGTGCTGCAGGCCTTCATGGTAAAATAGATGCTAGGAAACCACTGTTAAGGACAGGCAACAATAGAAGAGACATGTTTGGGCTAAAGAACACAAGGAATGGACATTAGACCAGTAGAAATCTGTGCTTTGGTCTGATGAGTCCAAATTTGAGATCTTTGGATCCAACCACCGTGTCTTTGTAGAAAAGGTGAACGGATGGACTTTAAATGCCTGGTTCCCACCGTGAAGCCTGGAGGAGGAGGTATGATGGTGTGGGGGTGCTTTGCTGGTGACACTGTTGGGGATTTATTCAAAATTGAAGGCATACTAAACCAGCATGGCTATCACAGCATCTTGCAGCGGCGTGCTATTCCATCCGGTTTGCGTTTAGTTGGATCATCATTTATTTTTCAACAGGACAATGACCCCAAACACACCTCCAGGCTGTGTAAGGGCTATTTGACTAAGAAGGAGAGTGATGGGGTGCTACGCCAGATGACCTGGTCTCCACAGTCACCAGACCTGAGCCCAATTGAGATGGTTTGGGGTGAGCTGGACCGCAGAGTGAAGGCAAAAGGGCCAAGAAGTGCTAAGCATCTCTGGGAACTCCTTCAAGACTGTTGGAAGACCATTTCCGGTGACTAGTTCTTGAAGCTCATCAAGAGAATGCCAAGAGTGTGCAAAGCAGTAATCAAAGCAAAAGGTGGCTACTTTGAAGAACCTAGAATATAAGACATATTTTCAGTTGTTTCACACTTTAAGTATTTCATTCCACATGTTTTAATTCATAGTTTTGATGCCTTCAATGTGAATCTACAATTTTCAGAGTTCTGAAAATAAAGAAAACTCTTTGAATGAGGTGTGTCCAAACTTTTGGTGTGTACTGTACATACATACACACATATACATATACAGAGAGAGAGATTGTACACTATGAAATGTTACCAGGATAGGAAGAGAAGTGCCATAATCTTCTCATACTGTATGTACTATAGTGCAGGGCATGAAATGATCCGATATACTTATTTTCAGCAGTCTTTGGCAGTGGCTCATACAGACGTGTCCCGAGTGACTCCCCTTCAGATCATCAACATTAGTGCTGTGCTCTTCTTCATTCACAGACACAATGATTTACAACTAGACAAATTACCTGTTTTAATGTTTTGGTTTTTTATTTTCAAGACATTGTTAAAGTTTACATTGTATTGTCATCGCTGTACATGCCACTGCAATCTTAGATAAGATGTCTACATAAAAATGACTATATAAAGTATATATAATCTAAAGTGGATAAATAACACTCACGTTTTTTTCCTATACAAAATTGAGACTAAAGGCCGCTTTACACGCTGCGATATCGTGACCGATATCGCTAGCGTGCGTACCCGCCCCCATCGGTTGTGCGACACGAGCAAATCTCTGCCCGTGGCGCACAACATCGCCCGGACCCGTCACACGGACTTACCTGCCTACCGACGTCGCTGTGACCGGCGAACCGCCTCCTAAGGGGGCGGTTCGTTCAGCGATGTCACAGCAGCGTCACTGAACCGCCGCCCAATAAAAGCGGAGGGGCGGAGATGAGCGGGAAGTAACATCCCGCCCACCTCCTTCCTTCCTCATTGCCGGCGGCCACAGGTAAGGAGAGGTTCCTCGTTCCTGCGGTGTCACACATAGCGATGTGTGCTGCCACAGGAGCGGCGAACTACTTCGTACAACGATCAGCAGCGATATTTGAGAATGGACCCCCATGTCACCGATGAGCGATTTTGAACGTTTTTGCGACGATTCAAAATCGCTCATAGGTGTCACACGCAACAGCATCGCTACAGCGACCGGATGTGCGTCACAAAATCCATGACCTCAACGAGATCGCTCGGGCGATGACGCAGCGTGTAAAGCCCGCTTAAGTAATGGTAAGTCTGGTACCAGACAATACCATGGTTCATGCACACGTACGCGGAGCCTTGCAGAACTGTGGCTTACCACTGAGCAATACAATCTCCATGCACCGCAGTATATGCAGGGATATTCTTCCATAAAGCAATAATAAAGGGAATAATACAATGGAACATAAAATTATCTTTTTTATTGGACATGTGGAAGTTTGCAGAAAAAAGTCCAATGTGAAAGCAAAAGTGTGTATTTATACTGCCAACCTATCTGGCTCCACACAAAAAGGAGCCATAATATAGCCATGGTCATGAGCCCTTAGGGGCACTTTGCGCACTACGACATTGCAGCTGCGATGTTGGTGGGGTCAAATCGAAAGTGACGCACATCCGGCATCGCAGTCGATATCGTAGTGTGTAAATCCTATTTGATACGATTAACAAGCGCAAAAGCGTCGTTATCGTATCATCGGTGTAGTGTCAGTCATTTCCATGAATTGGGAAATACCGATGTTACGATGTTGTTCCTCATTCCTGCGGCAGCACACATCGCTGTGTGTGAAGCCGCAGGAGCGAGGAACATCTCCTACCTGCGTCCTGCGGCTCATGCCGGCTATGCGGAAGAAAGGAGGTGGGCGGGATGTTTACGTCCCGTTCATCTCCGCCCCTCCGCTTCTATTGGCCGCCTGCCGTGTGACGTCGTTATGACGCCGCACAACCCGCCCCCTTAATAAGGAGGCGGTTCGCCGGCCAGCGCGACGTCTAAGGGCAGGTGAGTGCATGTGAAGCGATTATGTTCGCTACAGCAGCTATCACAAGATATTGCAGCTGCGACGGGGGCGGGGACTATCACGCTCAGCATCACAGCATCGGCTTGCGATGTCGTAGTGTGCAAAGTGCCCCTTAGAGGTGTCCACATAAACACATTAACCCGTATACTACCAAGGAGGTATGTAATGTGTCATAAGCTTAAGTTCTGCAGCAGGTAGAATACAGCGATGGGCTAAGATCTTGATGCCATCTTACGTAATGGAAGCTCTCAGACATTATTGAAGTCGTGAAGCAATATAAAAGGTTCATGTCATGGTTCTGTGTTGCTAAGGGAAGGTTCAGTAGGTTTCTTAGGAGACTAGAATTTGCTTAGGTCACACTTTTAGTGATACAATATTTTTATGCTTTTCTTACACATTTTACACTTTGATACAAAATTACATAAACGTGCCCATGCTTGTAAGTTAAAGGGAATCTGTCAGCAGGTCTTTACTATGTCATCTATCCGGAGTTAGTATGATGTAGGCAAAGAGACCCTGATTCCAAGGATGTGTCACTTGCTGGTTTGCATGCTGTTATTTTGATGAAATCACTGTTTTTTTGTGCTGCAGATCTAGCAGTTCTCTGACTGCTAAGCCCTGTATAACCCTGCCTACACCACTGATTGGCAGCTTTCTGTGTATACTGTATATTGATAGAAAGCTGATAATCAATGGTGGGCAGGGGTATACAGAACAGTTGATAAGGATGCACAAGGCACGGAGTTCTCTAGTGATAATCTCTTGCTGATAAAACCCTGCCTGATTTTATTGAAACAGCAACACACAACCCAGTAAGTTATATGTCACTGGAATCAGGGTTTCTGCATATATCATGCTGCTATCAGATTACATAGCAAAAACCTGTCTACACATTCTCTTTAAGGGTGGCATTTTCACAATACCCCAGGTGTCTACCTTTAGAAGATATATGTAGTTAGAGGTACAAATTATATATTTTCTTATAATTCAGGTTTTGTATTAAAATTATCCTTACAGTGAAAGAGTTGAGTTGCAATGTTTCTGTGACATGAAGACACACATTGGTGCATCTTACAACAGTCCAGTGACACCCCAATACAATGGAGTAGGGTACAAGGCAGTGACTATGGTGTGACTTTCCCATCCCTTGTGACTCAAGTAAAATATAGTTTCCAGAGTCTAAAGGCTGGGCTCAAAAAACACGTCTACCTGTAGTCAAAGAAGAAGACTGGTACAAACACCTTTAAGAGGATATATGCAATTTAAAGTCACAGACGGCTCGGCCTTGTGCTGGATGATTGTCTTTAGATATTGCTATAGTCTTGTGTTAGTAGAAGTAGAATTACACAATTTGTAATTTTGTTAATTTTTACTTATTTATTGAAAGATTAGAATAAAACTTTTCTGTCTTAGAGTTACATAAACATAAAGATATTTAAGAAGGGCCTTGTCAAACATGACTACTAAACCTTATGCCAAGATGTCATGCAGCATGCCGTTATGATACAGACACATATGAACCTATATGTGGATACCTGATCTGCTCATCCTGTTTTAGGTCAATTAACTCTAATTAACTCAGATGTTGCCAATAAACCTACCAGAAGCTTCCAAAGACATGACATCATCATATGGGCTCTCCCATATTATTTAAGGACATAGTACTCTTAGGGGTACTTTGCACACTACGACATCGCAGCTGCGATGTCAGTGGGGTCAAATTGAAAGTGACGCACATCCGGCGTCGCTGTAGACATCGGAGTGTGTAAAACGTTTTTGATACGATTAACGAGCGCAAAAGCGTCGTAATCGTATCATCGGTGTAGTGTCGGTCATTTCCATAATTTCGGAAGGACCGATGTTACGGTGTTGTTCCTCGTTCCTGCGGCAGCACACATCGCTGTGTGAAGCCGCAGGAGCGAGGAACATCTCCTTACCTGCGTCCCGGTCGGCTGCAATGAGGAAGGAAGGAGGTGGGCGGGATGTTTACGTCTCGCTCATCTCCGCCCCTCTGCTTCTATTGGCCACCTGGCGTGTGACATCGCTATGACGCCGCACGACCCGCCCCCTTAGGAAGGAGGCAGTTTGCCGGCCAGAGCGACGACGCAGGGCAGGTATGTGCATGTGAAGCTGCCGCAGCGATAATGTTCGCTACGGCAGCAATCACAAGATATCGCAGCTGCGACGGGGGCGGGGACTATCGCTCTCGGCATCGCTACCATCGGCTTGCGATGTTGTAGTGTGCAAAGTACCCCTTAGTGTATGTAAACTTTTGACTTTGCAGAAAGTAATTAAAATGCCTTATAACATTCTCTCTCTCTCTCATTATTCTGGTATTTGGCAAATATAAATAATTTTGGTTCCTAATTGACCTAATACAGGAAAGGTTTATTGTGATTTCATTTCAGATAGTGAGAAAAACATGCAGATGTGTCTTCTTACATAGTGTATGTAAACTTCTGGTTTCAACTGTATTTATAAACTTCTAAAGCCAGGTTTATTTATATTGAAATATGTTATAAATGGAAAGGTCCTACATATATAGTAATAAAATCCCACGCTCGTAAACGCTACATAGCTATGTATGAAAATGATGACCAATGTAAACTAAAAATACATTAAAATCTCCACAGAGCAAACAAAGCCGAGTACAGAGTTAAGAGATAAAATGTAATAAATATGGATCAGAAAGATTTTACATAGAAGCAGGAATATTTTCTGTGAGATTATTAATGAAGTTGTCTTCTAATTTCTTCTCCTATTTTTCATGACAAGTGCAAATATATAAATAATAAAGCATATATAGTATTCAGTATATAACAAAAACACATTTTAGGCTGTAGATACAGTGCCTTGCGAAAGTATTCGGCCCCCTTGAATTTTTCAACCTTTTCCCACATTTCAGGCTTCAAACATAAAGATAAAAATTTAAATTTTATGGTGAAGAATCAACAAGTGGGACACAATTGTGAAGGTGAACAATGTTTTGCTTATTTTAAATTTTTATAAAAAACTGAAAATTGGGATGTGCAATATTATTCGCCCCCTTTACTTTCTTTGCAGTAAACTCACTCCAGAAGTTCATTGAGGATTTCTGAATGATCCAATGTTGTCCTAAATGACTGATGATGATAAATATACCGTAATCCATTTCTGTGTAATCTAGTCTTCGTATAAATGCGCCCGCTCTATGATAGTCTCAGTGTTCTGTTTAAAGCACAGAGAGCATCATGAAGACCAAGGAACACAACAGGCAGGTCCGTGATACTGTTGTGGAGAAGTTTAAAGCCGGATTTGGTTGCAAAAAGATTTCCACAACTTTAAACATCTCAAGAAGCACTGTGCAAGCGATCATATTGAAATGGAAGGAGTATCGTACCACTGCAAATCTACCAAGACCCGGCCATCCATCCAAAATTTCATCTCAAACAAGGAGAAGACTGATCAGAGATGCAGCCAAGAGGCCCATGATCACTCTGGATGAACTGCAGAGATCTACAGCTGAGGTGGGAGAGTCTGTCCATAGGACAACAATCAGTCGTACACTGCACAAATCTGGCCTTTATGGAAAAGTGGCAAGGAGAAAGCCATTTCTCAAAGATATCCATAAAAAGTGTTGTTTAAAGTTTGCCATAAGCAACCTGGGAGACACACCAAACATGTAGAAGAAGGTGCTCTGGTCAGATGAAACCAAAATCAAACTATATGGGCACAATGCCAAACAATATGTTTGGCGTAAAAGCAAGCTCATCACCCTGAACACACCATCCCCATTGTCAAACATGGTGGTGGCAGCATCATGGTTTGGGCCTGCTTTTCTTCAGCAGGGACAGGGAAGATGGATAAAATTAATGGGAAGATGGATGGAGCCAAATACAGGACCATTCTTGAAGAAAACCTGTTGGAGTCTGCAAAAGACCTGAGACTGGGACGGAGATTTGTCTTTCAACAAGACAATGATCCCAAACATAAAGCAAAATCTACAATGGATTGGTTCACAAATAAACGTATCCAGGTGTTAGAATGGCCAAGTCACAGTCCAGACCTGAATCCAATTGAGAATCTGTGGAAAGAGCTGAAAACTGCTGTTCACAAACGCTCTCCATCCAACCTCACTCAGCTCGTACTGTTTGCAAAGGAAGAATGGGCAAGAATTTCAGTCTCTCGATGTGCAAAACTGAGAGACACATACCCCAAGCGACTTACAGCTGTAAACTCAGCAAAAGGAGGCGCTACAAAGTATTAACTTAAAGGGGACGAATAATATTGCACGCCCCAATTTTCAGGATTTTTTTACAAAAATTTTTTTACAAAAATTTAAAATAAGCAATAAATTTCTTTCTACTTCACAATTGTGTCCCACTTGTTGTTGATTCTTCACCATAAAATTTTTATCTTTATGTTTGAAGTCTGAAATGTGGTTGAAAAATTGAAGGGGGCCGAATACTTTCGCAAGGCACTGTATTTTGCAACATTAAATAATAACTAATTACTATGTGGAAAAGCGACATAATAAGTTTGAGCAGGAGCAGACACAGAGAGACGGGACCCCTGTGCAAGAACAATATATGGGCCCTATGCAGTCCCATGGCTCACCATATTGCACAATTACTCTGGAGGTAGAAGTGGACCCCATGCCCCTGTGCGGCCGCACCAAAGGTATGTCCGCCCCTAATCATGGGCCATACATATAAAGCCTTAGGCTATGTGCGCACGTAGCGTTCTGTCCCTGCAGAAATTTCTGCAGCGATTTGAACAGCACACGTGCGCTTCAAATCGCTGCAGAAAGAGTTCGTAATGAAAAAAAAAAAAGCCGATTTCATGCGCTCTGAGTGCAGCCCTCCGATAGACAGAGCGGGGACTGCAGGCAGAGCGCAGGAAAGAAGTGATGTCACTTCTTAGAACGCGCGCTTCGGGCAGCAGCCAAAGTGCTGCGCTCTAATACGCCATGTGCGCACATCTCCTGCATAATCTTCATAGATTATGCTGGGGTCGCAGGACGCATGCAGTTACGCTGCGGTGCAGATCGCAGCGTAACTGCATGCAAATACGCAACGTGTGCACATAGCCTTAAAGTGCTTCCCCTACATTAATGTGGGGTCCTGGGTTAGGAACAATCAAACTAACTTGAGGCTGGGTCCAAATGTGATTTTTGAGTTTTAAAGAAGTGGTTCCGGAGACCTTGGGGATCCGGTGATGTCACGTCAACTTCCTGCTCACCTGACATCACCGCAGCCAGTCCGGGTCTCCGTGAGTGATTGGCTGTTGGAAGGGTTTTGCCCGCTCTTCACCGGATCCCCGAGGTCATGGAGCCCGGGGTTCAGGGGATGGGGAAGAGCGGACTGCAATAGCGCCACTCAAAAAACGTTGCTTCTCAACATAATATTGTTGAGGCCAATAATGAATATGGGTGAACCACCCTTTAATACTTTGTGAGCCACATGACTGCAGGGTTTTTAACTTGAACAAACATGTTAAAAAGTAAAAAAAAATGATGAAAACTTATTGTACAGCAACAAGTGTGAATCCAGTCCAGAGGTATCTAAACATTTCCAAGAGCATTTTGTGACTCCAATTAACTACACTTATTGATTTCCTCTCTTTTTTAACCAATAAATAATTTGTTTTTTGACCTTATCCCTTTTTCGTAGAATTTTTGTACAATTCTGTGTCTCTTATGTAATTTTCCGTAGGTCGTTCTATATCCTCACAGCCCATACACCTCTTTATTATTCAATTGCGATATATTTATGTTGGTGCTATGTACGGTTGTCTCGTTTGATCTATCTCGGTATTCACTTATTGATTTCCTTCAGATAATAGGATATTTAAATGTTTAATTTGGGGTTTGGGGGAGGGATTGACATATTCTTCAAAGTTTTACAGAAAATGCGCTTATATCTGTTACCAGACTAGTCAGAGGAACCTGTGCAAATACAAAACTAATAACCAGATAGGACCTTCTGAATGCAAAACATGCGGCACTGCAAAAATGCAAAGCTCTGAGGTTAGATAACAGAACCAAACACCTGTCAGGCATCGGCCATACGTCTGAATGTCTGTTTGGCTCTGGACCGCAGCGCCACATGCATCTAAATTCAGGCTGAGGCACAATGGGTTGTTTTTCCCTTGGAAACAGAAAAAAAGTGCCATTCTTCATTGGATCCCATACACACTGGGCCTTAAAATTCCTTCATAATAACTTACCTGAATAAATTAGGATTAGTCAGTAATAATAATTCTGCTTGCTGATGGTTTCCAGTTTGCAAGAGGAGACTTTTCACACATTACTGAAACCTGAAATCGGCGTAGCTAGATGTTATATTTTGTGACAATGTCGCTTCTGCTGATGGAGCCGCAGTTAGTATGTTATAGAACATTGCCAATAAAATCTGAGATCCTTATAACACGGAGCACAAAGTGAAAAATATTCCATAGATTATAAATAATTAAAAATAATAAAATAAGTAAATATCAAACACAATCGAATGTGAAATTCTTCAGATCTGACTATGAAGGTAGGCGGACATTAGGATTATTAGCACCCTCGAAAAATACTCTGACACTGTGACCCTTCCACACGTCACCAGTCACAGGTCCCATATACAATACCTTATATATATGTATATATACTGTATATGTATAGCAGCATGTGTAAAGGTGACAGCAAAATTATAAAAAATATACGTCAGTTAATTAAATAAGATCCATCTGATAAAATATATTAAAGTCTTCATTTAAAAATATTCTGCCCTTATGGAGTGTTACGATGCAATTACTGTGTAATAATTCTCAAGCCTCTAGACTACGCTCTCGGGGGTCCTCCTGTGATAGTGCAGACTATGGAAGTTCTGCTTCAGGTTTCCGTCTTCTTTAAGGCTTTGCTCAGGTCGCTGTAGAAGTTCACCAGGGAGCCTGCCATAGCCAAGTCCACAGTGCCATGAGGAAGCATCCCTCTCAGGTCGGTCTGAATGTAGCCAGTCAGGAAGCTGTGCTCAGGATTGTTCTGGAGGGGTACGCAGAACCAGCCGCAGGGGTGATTAAAGCCGCGGACGCAATGGGGTCCTACAACTTCATGTTCAATACTGACACCTGTGTGAGAAAACATATAAGTAACTGTTAAGAGTTGGCGCAGACTGATTCACAGGACTTGGTCCAGGGGCCACGTCACTATTCTGTAGCCCAGTGAACCGCCTCAATGGCCTCCCCAGATCTTCTTTTGTTTAGCCGTCCTGGCGCAGTCATCTTTGCAGAGTGACGCACATGTAGTGTCAGGCCAGGCCGGCTAATCAAAACAAGAGCCACGGATACTGGCAAAGAAGGAGGTGGTTTGCAGGGCTCCCATTCAACAGCCACAGATCACTGACAAGACCGATGGACATCAACCCATACTATAGTTAGTAACAGAGAATCACAGCAAACGCCTGCAGCAGGAGTAATGCCACATGATGGGGCAACTGTACGCAGAATTATGGCAATATGATGGGCACATGCCCTTATACTGATTCCTAAGACCCACAAAATCTTTCAGATGCCGGCATACCCGCAGAGTTTCTGAAGAAAAGGATGTTTAAAAAAAAAATACCGGAAGCAACTTCTTTTACGTCTTCCTGGTCAGTTTCTCAGGGGCTTTGCCACCAAGTGAGATTTTTTTATTGTCCATATAAACCACTGAGCAGATTGCAAGCAGACGGCCAGTTCTGTGATCGCGTCACAGATTTGGAAAAGAAGCTCAAAAAGATGGAGCATGCGCACAACCAGTCGTTTTCACATTGCCGTCCATATGCTCACTTGTTTAGTCTTTTTTTTACCTGCCCGAGAAAGACGATGTGTGCACATGTTCTAATGGGTTCTCTGTTTTCAGTAAAGTTGTGTCCACAAAAAAAAAAAAGAAGCCGTTCTTTACTAATACTAAACCTCATTTATGACTCGGGGTCTAGGGGAATATTCTTAGTACATATAAAATCATTTTTCCCAGTACAAATATGTATTAAATATAAATGCAAACAAGTGGTTCACACCAGGACAAGGTGAACGGTAAGAATACCAATTTGTCCCAGATTATAAGTAAGGAATATCAAACATCCAATACTCCTTGGCCCTGGATACCAGGGACAAGGTAGGATTGCATATATTATACACAAATTGATACAATTCAAATCAGAGGCACTGTAACATATGTATGGACAAAGCAACCAAATTAAGCCGAAAATACAGGACTTAACTTAATGACTGTAAGGCGGGCTTTGCACACTACGACATCCCAGGTGCGATGTCGGTAGGGTCAAATCGAAAGTGACGCACATCCGGCGTCGCAGTCGATATCGTAGTGTGCAAATCCATTTTGATACGATTAACGAGCGCAAAAGCGTTGTTATCGTATCATCGGTGTAGGGTCCGACATTTCCATAATGCCGGTGCAGCCACAGGTATGATGTAGTTCCTCGTTCCTGCGGCAGCACACATCGCTGTGTGTGAAGCCGCAGGAGCGAGGAACATCTCCTACCTGCGTCCCGGCTGCAATGCGGAAGGACGGAGGTGGGCGGGATGTTTACATCCTGCTCATCTCCGCCCCTCCGCTGCTATTGGCCGCCTGCCGTGTGACGTCGCTGTGACGCCGCACGACCCGCCCCCTTAGGAAGGAGGCGGATCGCCGGCCAGAGTGACGTCGCACGGCAGGTGAGTGCATGTGAAGCCGGCGTAGCGATAATGTTCGCTACGCCAGCAATCACAAGTTATCGCTGCTGCGACGGGGGCGGGGACTATCGCGCTCAACATCGCAGCATCGGCTTGCGATGTCGCAACGTGCAAATTAGCCCTTCAAATAATCCAATTCACTACAATTACACAGAAGATACAAGGCTGCGTAGGTAACATTGGTGAGGTTACAGTCCATTAATTCATCCATATATCGTATTTGTACAGATGTTGCATATCTAGGAGTTTCCTTATGACTGCCGTGGATCATACAATCGGAATTCTCTGTACCACCGCTGATCTTCTTGGGGGCTGTGTCATGGATCTGCATTTTCTTTAATGGCCTCCTGATGAACCATTCACTTGGGGAAACACGTTGAGGCGGAGACATACTTCATCCATCTTAGATGGCTACTGTTCATAATTGGACTTACCTGGAAATGCGACATCTATACAAATACGATATATATGGATGAATTAATGGACTGTAACCTCACCAACGTTACCAACGCAGCCTTGTATCTTCTGTGTAATTGTACTGAATTGGATTATTTTTACAGTCATTAAGTTAAGTCCTGTATTTTCGGGTAATTTGGTCGCTTTGTCCATACATATGTTACAGTGCCTCTAATTTGAATTGTATCAATTTGTGTATATTATATGCAATTCTACCTTGTCCCTGGTATCCAGGGCCAAGGAGTATTGGATGTTTGATATTCCTTACTTATAATCTGGGACAAATTGGTATTCTTACCTTTCACCTTGTCCTGTCCTAGGTGTGATAACCACTTGTTTGCATTTATATTTAATAAATATTTGTACTGGGAAAAATTATTTTGTATGTACTAATACTAAGCCTCCTCAGGTCCATCACAGACTGATGCTGCCCTTGGTGACTGCTGTCTGCCGCGCTCATGATATAAGCTCAGCCCTGCAGACAACAGACACTGAGAGCAGAGGCTGAGACTCAGTGCTGGACCAGGGGAGGGCAAGTAAAGCATGGCTTTTTTTTTTTTTTTTTTTTTACAACAAACTGGACCTGTGGACACAACTGTTCTGAAAACGGAGAACTACCTTAGGACCGTGTAAAGATCTTGGCACACACTGGATTAAAGTAATCTGAACCTGCCAATTTAGGAGGTTCGACCAATCATCTAAAGTGTATGCCTCTTGAGTCCTCATGATGTTGGGGAAAATAATAATGAGACAGTTGGAATGGATCCACTTAATCCATTTCTTCTCAACGAAGATCAAATGAGTTTGGTTGTGGCTTAATCCGCTTTTCCCATATAGAACAGATGAACACTTGGCTAACCCGAGCATTCATATCTATGGAGGAGTCCGATAAGATCGCCATCAGCCCACAGTGCTCTAAGGTGGACGGCCTCCGTGAGATTTCTGGAGGCCAACCGTATAGGGACCACACTTGAATTTACACATCTGGGTTTCTTACACTTAGCCCACTTTCACAGTATAGCCATAATGCAACCATATTTTTATAGGAATAAATACAGCAACTCCAACAAATGTCATCTACAAAATTTATATCAGCATGGAGTCCTATGGTAAACTGGTGACACTAAAATAAAGCCATATAACAATCATTTAACACATTCACAACCGTCCGATTTTGCGCTTTCCAGGTTTTTTTCCGCCTTCCTTCTTCCGAGAGCTGTAACTTTTTTATTTTTCAGTCAATATGATCATGTGAGGGCTTGTTTTTTGCGGAACGAGCTGTACTTTTAAATTATAACATGAGTTTTACCATATAGTGTACTGGAAAAAAGCAAAAAAATTCCAAATGCGGAAAAATTGCAAAGAAAGTGTGATTGCACTATTGTTTTTGAGATATTTAATTCGCTGTGTTCACTATATAGTAAAACTGATGTGTTGGTGTGATATCTCAGGTTGGTACGAGTTCGTAGACACCAAACATGTATAGGTTTACTTTTATCTAAGGGGTTAAAAAAAATATCAGGAGTTTGACCAAAAAAAGCGGCTCAGTGATGGCCTATTTTTTGCGTCTTGGACTAACATTTTTAATGGTACCATATTTGCGCCGATGCTACATTTTGATTGCCAGTTATTGCATTTTGCGCAAAGTCTGTGGCAACCAAAAAACATAACTTTGGTGTTTGGATTTTTTTTGCCACTACACCGTTTACCGATCAGATTCATTGATTTTATATTTTGATAGATTGGGCATTTGTAAACGCGGCGATACTAAATATATGTATATTTTTTATTTTTTTAACCCTTTAATTTTCAATGGGGCAAATGAAGGGTGATTTGAACTTTTATTTTTTTTTAATTCTTCAAAACTTTTTTTAAATCTTTTTTTTATTTTATTAGTCCCCCTAGGGGGCAATAAGGATCAGCAGTCTGATCACTCATTCATTTCTCTCGATCAGAGCAGCACAGGTCAAACCGGGAGAAATGATCATCTCCTGTAACCTGCAGTACTCGGCTGCTTCTTACAGGACCTGAGTCATGTGAGCTACAGGAGCCATCACATGACCCTGTGCTACCATGACAACCATCGGATCCACGTGATCACGTCATGTGACTTTTGGTGGTGGCCTGTGAGTATGCGATTACCACCGTTAAAATGGCGCTGTCACATCTTGACAGCGCAATTCAAGGAGTTAACAGGTATGGGTGGATAGCGATTCCATTCGTACCTGCGAGGCACACATGTTAGCTGTACAAATCAGCTGACATGTGCACGGCTCCCTGCCTGCAGCCCGCAGCAGCAGGTGGGGATGAACACTATGACCGCAGAGATATATTAATATTACTGCCCGTGGTCATTAAGGGGTTGAAGGGAATCTGTCACCAGATTTTTGCTCCCCTATCTGAGAGCAGAATAATGTAGCGACAGAGACCCTGATTGCAGCAATGTGTGCACTTACTGAGCTCCTTGCTGTCATTTTGCTAAAATCAATGTTTTGTCTGCTGCAGATCTAGCAGTTATACAGAGCTCATGAATATGCTGGACTAATTGAAAGCACACTAAGTAGTCCTTTAATAATAATAATCTACTGCTGATTAAACAGTGATTTTATCAAAATTGCATTAATAAGCCCAGTAAGTGACACATCGCAGGAATCAGGATCTCTGCTCCTACATTATGCTGCAATCAAATAAGGTGGAAAAATGCTGGTGATGGATTCCCTTTAATAACAGAGTTAATTTTATCTACAATGTTATTGGTAAGAAACATGCTAGAAATGAGGAAACTTGAGGATCCCATCAGTAGATTATACTATGGTCTAATGTTACAAAACCACATCCACTATGTGATGGAAAATATCAGCAGCAAAAACTACAGTTCCTGGATTTGTGGGAAGTTTTGTCAAATGTGGATTTTGCCATGAATTTACAAAAAATTCCATAATGGCATATTTTTTATATGAAGCCTAGCAGAGCCCATAAACAATAAGTCTAAGGCGGGCTTTGCACATTACGACATCGCAAGCCGATGCTACGATGTCGAGTGCGATAGTCCCCGCCCCCGTCGCAGGTACGATATCTTGTCATAGCTGGCGTAGCGAACATTATCGCTACGCCAGCTTCACATGCACTCACCTGCCCTGCGACTGTCGCTCTGGCCGGCGACCCG
Organism: Anomaloglossus baeobatrachus; assembly: GCF_048569485.1. Lineage (NCBI taxonomy): Eukaryota > Metazoa > Chordata > Amphibia > Anura > Aromobatidae > Anomaloglossus > Anomaloglossus baeobatrachus. The sequence continues at coordinate 800,220,871 of NC_134353.1, read as the reverse complement.
CCTTCTTCCTAAGGGGGCAGGTCGTGCGGCGTCATAGCGACGTTACACGGCAGGCGGCCAATAGCAGCGGAGGGGCGGAGATGAGCAGGATGTAAACATCTCGCCCACCTCCTTCCTTCTCATTGCAGCCGGGAGGCAGGTAGGAGATGTTCCTCGCTCTTGCGGCTTTACACACAGCGATGTGTGCTGCCGCTGGAACGAGGAACTACATCGTACCTGTCTCTGCATAATGGAAATGTCGGAGAATACACCGATGATACGATAACAACGCTTTTGCGCTCGTTAATCGTATCATCTAGGATTTACACACTACGATGTCGAAAGTGACGCCGGATGTGCGTCTCTTTCGATTTGACCCCACCGACATCACACATGCGATGTTGCAACGTGCAAAGACGCCCTAAGGCTAGGAACGCACTTTGCGTTTTTACCTGCATTTTAGGTGCTTTTTAGGTTCGTTTTGGGAAGCACCTTTTTCTTGCCATAAGGCATGCGTTTTGATTTACGAGCAAAGTCTATGGAAAAATTGGATTTTCCGACCCCACTTTGCGTTTCTAAACGCTGCGTTTAATTTGCATATTTTGTGGCAAAAACCATGCGTTCAAAGAAGCATCATGTCAATTGTTTTTGCCATTTTGGGTGCATTTTGCTAACATTGAAGTCAATGAGAAATGGCAAAAACCAAGATTCCTTCAAATTCCTGCGTTTTACCTGCTTTTTCAGTGCAGAAAGCATGCTTTTTGATCAATAAAATAATGATTTCATAAGTCCCTTTACACACACACATATTCCGACAATTTAAATTAAGGAAATTAATACTTTATTGCAATTTTTCCATAAAATATCATATTACCGCAATAATTTAATGAACATAATTTAATTTCATGATTTTGTCTATGATTATAGATTTGATTTTTTTTTTACCATTTTTCTTAGATTTTGACTATTTAAACTTTATTAAGCAGTGTCTTTATGTTCAAAACGCAACTATCAGAACGCAGGTGGAAACGCAGCTAAAAAGCGTGAAAACGCATCAAATACGCGGCAAAAACGCAGCGTTTTCAGCGCTAAAATTCAGAAAAAGGCAACTTTGGTCAAATCAATTAAGCCCAAAACATGCGTTCTAAACTGCAAGTAGGTGAACGCAAAGTGCGTTCCTAGCCTAAAGGTTATAAGCCAGGAATCCTGCCATAGGTGTCAGCTGACATACAGATTCAAGGAAAATATATTACTGACTAGAAGGTGGCCCGATTCTACGCATCGGGTATTCTAAAATTTACGTATTGTGTAGTTCATGTATGATTTTTGTTTTATATATATATATATATATATATATATATGTTGTTGTGTGTAGTTACCAAGTGTTTGTGTAGGGCGCTGTACATGTTCTGGGTGTTGTCTGGGTGTGACGGGGGGTGGGAGCGGTGTTGTATGTGTGTTGCGTGTGTTGCGTTGTTTGTGGAGCGCTGTGTGTCTGTAGCGTTGTGTGTGTGTGTGTTGCGCGGTTTGTGTGGGTGTGGTGTGTTTTGGGGGAGGTATGTTTTGTGCAATGTGTGTGTTGTGCGGTATGTGCGTATATTTGTGTGTGCCGCGGTGTTTGTGTGTTGGGTGTTGTGTGTGTGCAGCGTTGTCTGTGTGTGTGGGTGTCTGTGTAGGGCAGTTGTTTGTGGTTCCCAGTGTGTGTGTGTGGTGTGTTGTGCAGTGCGCGCGTGTGTGTGTGTTGGGGGGAGGTGTGCACTTCCCATCGTGCTCCATCCCCCATGCAGCGCACTCCCCATCGTGCTCCATCCCCTATGCTGCGAACCCCCCATCGTGCTCCATCTCCCATGCTGCGCACTCCCAAACGTGCTCCATCCGCCATGCTGCGCACCCCCCATCGTGCTCCATCTCCCATGCTGCGCACTCCCAAACGTGCTCCATCCACCATGCTGCGCACTCCCAAACATGCTCCATCCGCCATGCTGCGCACTACCAAACGTGCTCCATCCGCCATACTCCGCACTCCCCATCGTGCTCCATCCCCCATGCAGCGCACTCCCCATCGTGCTCCATCCCCTATGCTGCGCACCCCCCATCGTGCTCCATCTCCCATGCTGCGCACTCCCAAACGTGCTCCATCCGCCATGCTGCGCACTCCCAAACGTGCTCAATCCGCCATGCTGCACACTCCCAAACGTGGTCCATCCGCCATGCTGCGCACTCCCAAACGTGCTCCATCCGCCATACTCCGCACTCCCCATCGTGCTGAATCCCCCATGCTGCGCACTCCCAAACGTGCTCCATCCGCCATGCTGCGCACTCCCAAACGTGGTCCATCCGCCATGCTGCGCACTCCCAAACGTGGTCCATCCGCCATGCTGCGCACTCCCAAACGTGCTCCATCCGCCATGCTGCGCACTCCCAAACGTGCTCCATCCGCCATGCTGCGCACTCCCAAACGTGCTCCATCCGCCATGCTGCGCACTCCCAAACGTGCTCCATCCGCCATGCTGCGCACTCCCAAACGTGCTCCATCCTCCATGCTGCGCACCCCCCATCGTGCTCCATCCCCCATGCTGCACCAGCATCAGCCTCTCTACCCGCAGCATCAGCCTCTCTGCCCGCAGCATCAGTCTCTCTCCTCCCAGCATCAGCCTCTCTACCCACAGCATCAGCCTCTCTCCTCCCAGCATCAGCCTCTCTGTCCCCAGCATCAGCCTCTCTGTCCCCAGCATCAGCCTCTCTCATCCCAGCATCAGCCTCTCTCCTCCAAGCATCAGCCTCTCTCCTCCAGCATCAGCCTTTTCTGTCCCTAGCATCAGCCTCTCTCCTCCCAGCATCAGCCTCTCTCCTCCCAGCCTAGCCTAGCCTCCCCCAGCATCAGCCTCTCTCCTCCCAGCATCAGCCTCTCTCCTCCCAGCATCAGCCTCTCCCCTCCCAGCATCAGCCTTTTCTGTCCCCAGCATCAGCCTCTCTCCTCCCAGCATACCCCAGCCTCAGCCTCCCCCAGCATCAGCCTCTCTCCTCCCAGCATCAGCCTCTCTCTTCCCAGCATCAGCCTCTCTCCTCCCAGCCTACCCCAGCCTCAGCCTCCCCCAGCATCAGCCTCTCCTCCCAGCATCAGCCTCTCTCCTCCCAGCATCAGCCTCTCTCCTCCCAGCCTACCCCAGCCTCAGTCTCCCCCAGCATCAGCCTCTCTCCTCCCAGCATCAGCCTTTTCGGTCCCCAGCATCAGCCTCTCTCCTCCCAGCCTACCCCAGCCTCAGCCTCCCCCAGCATCAGCCTCTCTTCTCTCAGCCTCCCCATCCCAGCCTTCCCCAGGATCAGCCTCTCTCCTCCCAGCCTCCTCCAGCACGCCGTGCTCCTCTGCCGACATTCACACACCCGATCGCATACACTCACACACACCCGATCGCATACACTCACACACACCCGATCGCATACACTCACACACACCCGATCGCATACACTCACACACACCCGATCGCATACACTCACGCACACACACATTGACGATATTGCACATACGCGCTCACACTCACAACATCCGGAGATACCACATGCTTCTGGCCATGTGATCCTCCGGCAGGTCCTGGAAGCTCACAGCACAGTATCGCCGCCGAGAAGCAAGCGATATCCCAGGATGTTGTGAGTATGTGGATGCGATGTGATGTGTGTGTGAGGTGTGTGTGAGAGTGAGTGTGATCTGATGTGTGTGTGTGTGTGTGTGTGCTGTTATGTGTGTGCGTGTGTGTATGTTCCGCCGCTGCAGGACCTTGATGCGCTGGTAACTATGCTACCATGGTTACCAGCGTATCTCGTCCCCCGCTCGCACGGGAGCCCACACCAGCATACGGCGGCCAGCCCCAGCAATGCGAGGGTATGTGTCGGCTGGTTTGGCGGCGTACGCTTATGTGGCTCCCGGGGGTACAGTACTCACCTGGGAGTCGTGGCTCCATGACCGTGTCGGTTCGGGGAATGCGGGGGATGGGGGGCGGAGCCAGAGCTAGCGTGCATTGCGTGAGGGGGGCGGGGCGTGGCCGAGCTGCCAATGCCTGCAGGGGGTGCCGGGGCGAGAGGCCAATCTGTGGGGGGGCGGAGCCTGGGCGAGCGGCCGGCCAATCCGTGTGGGGGCGCAGCCTGAGCGAGCGGCCAATCCGTGCGGGGGGGCGGGGCCATGGCGAGCCCAGCGGCCAATCAGCTTTGTGTCACCGTAAGGACACAATTTTGGAGCAAGACAGACAGACAGACAGACAGAATAAGGCAATTATATATATAGATTAAAATAAAAGCATTGAGAATGTAAAACACTGAGATCATACCGCAAGTTAAAAGGCCATCTTCATATGTTGTGGTGGAGGAGAAGTCTATAAACTCTCGTGGCGAGATAATGTTCAAAAGTTGTCCAGCGGTCGTGTAGCGCATCACGCAGCAACCCTAGTGTGCAAAAAGAAGTAGTAGAGTATAAGTCTATGTCCGCACGCTGCACTCTGGTTTGACAACAAAAATGCACCCTCTGGCAGACTTTTAACAAATGTAAACACTGCTCGGTGAACCTCTGAGGTCAGTGCTGCGACACAGGCAATAGTGCGGGGCCTGCAGCTGTAACGTCAGAGCTTCACCCGAGTTCATTCTCATCACGCGGCTCTGTGTCGTGGCCTGATTTGCGGTCACAGATGAAGGACTCACCTGTGACCGCAAATCACCTGAGTGACGTCCCGCTGATCACGCGGCTCACTTCAGTCACGCGGGCGACTTGCTGTCACAATGGAGGACTCCAGCTGTGGCCGCGGGTAACCTGAGTGACATCATCGCTGATAGCGCGACTCACTTCAGTTGCTGCGTGGAGCTCAAAGGGAGCGGTCGTGCTCTATGGCCGCTCACTGTGAGCTTCCGAAACATCGTGGGACCTTGTGTGAATTACGTCGGACTTGGAGGGGAGTTGGGGGTTAATAAAGTGGTGAAAGAGGGTGAATTTTTTATCTTTTATTCCAATTAAAGGATTTTTTGGGTGTATGCCTTTATTTACTTTCACTTACAGATTAATCATGGGGGGGGATCTCATAAACGCCTGCCATGATTAATGTAGGACTTAGTAGCAGCTATGGGCTGCCTTTAACTTCTTATTACCCAGATTGCCACAGCACCAGGGTAATCGGAAAGAACCAAGTAAGGTCGCAGGACTGTTGCATCTAATGGATGAGGCAATTCCAGGCGGCTGCTGGTTGATATTTTTAGGCTTGGGGGCAGCATAAAAACGATAGTCCTCCCCAGTCTGAGAATACCAGCCCTCAGCTGTGTGGCTTTATTTTGGCTGGGTATCAAAATTGGGGGGGACCGCACGTCGTGTTTTTTTTTTAATTATATATTTATTTATTGTACAGAACGATAGAGACCCGCCCACCGGTGGCTATGATTGGCTGCAGTCTGACAGCTGTCACTCAGCGTGGGTGCATGTCTACAACCAATCATAGGTGCCAGTGGGCGGGGGAATCAGTGAATATGAGATGAGCCTAAACAGTGACAGGCACTTTTAGAAGCAGGAGAGGCCACGGGAGCAGTGTGACAACTGCGCTGCGTCGGTGATCGGTGAGTATGAAGGTATGAAGGGGAGAGGGGGAGCCCAACAGAGAGAGAGAGAGAGAGAGACCGACAGAGACCGAGACTGACCTACATTTTTGTTGACAAGAACGGATCCAAAATGCAACCAAAATGCAGTGCAAACGCACAGCTAAGCATTTTGGTTGCATTTTAACACACCTCATTCATTTCAATAGGTGGAAAATGCAACAAAACTGCAATGAAAAAGTCACATGCTGCTTTTTTTACGCAACGATATTTACAAAATATTTGTCAAACAAAACGCTGCCGAAAAAAAAACAATGTGCGGTGGAAATTTTGATTTATCGTAAACTTTGCGGGGTCGATTGTATAATGCTTATGCTAATTCTAACAGTGGGAGGGGATAAGTATGAATACCCCCCAGATATTATCTGATCCTCAGCTGCAGTCACTCAAGAACTGCTGATTTTATAAACTTTACGTTCTTGGATTTCAAAACCTAAACATCCGAGCTGACCACTATAGGTATGGAGAGAATCAGCCTAATAGTGCCAGTATAGCACTGGCTTTAAGTGGGCTTTACACACTGCGATCTCGCTAGCGAGATCGCAAGCGATCGTACCCGCCCCCGTCGGTTGTGCGACACAGGCAAATCTCTGCCCATCGCGCACAACCTCGCATACCCCCGTCACACAGATTTACCTGTCCTGCGACGTCGCACTGGCCGGCGAACCGCCTCCTTTCTAAGGGGGCGGGTCGTGCGGCGTCACTGCGACGTCACACGGCAGGCGGCCAATAGAAGCGGAGGGGCGGAGATGAGCGGGGGGTAAACATCCCGCCCACCTCCTTCCTTCCGCATTGGCAGTGGAGGCAGGTAAGTAGATGTTCGTTGCTCCTGCGGTGTCACACATAGTGATGTGTGCTGCCGCAGGAACGAGGAATAACATCGCTAACATGCAGAGAACGATTTTTTGTTTCAGGACGACCTCTCCGCGGCAAACGATTTTTCCCGTTTTTGCAATTGTTTAAGATCGCTCGAACGTGTCACACACTGCGATATCGTTAATGACGCCGGATGTGCGTCACTAACGGCGTGACCCCAGCGATAATTCATTAACGATATCGCAGCGTGTAAAGCCCGCTTTAGGTTATATAGGTAAATCCTGGTGATTGAAGCACTTTAATTAAAGGGGTTATCCACTACATTAAGGCTATGTGCGCATGTTGCATCCTGCCGTGACAAATATTCTGTAGTGTTTTGTCACTACATGTGTGTTTCAAAACGCAGCCAAAAAGCTGCGTTTTGGATGCTTTGCGATTGCAGAATGGATGCAGAATTCATGCGCTCTAGATGCTTGCTCTGCCATAGACAGAATGGGAAAGCTTCCAAACGCACAAAAGAATTGACATGTTGCTTTTTAGAACGCAGAGATTTTTTCAAACATTTGGCATCCAAAACGCTGCGTTCTATAACGCAACATACGCATGGAATTTCCTAAATTCTCATTGACTTTGCTGGAGACGCAGAACGCATGTGTTTACTCTGCAGTTTAAAACGCTGCTTAAACGCATGAAAAAAACGCAACGTGCGCACACAGCCTGATACTGATGATATATCCCTAGGATAGGTCATCCATATCAGATTGGTGGGAATCCAGGCCCTGACACCGCCCCGGATCGGCTATTACTGTAAACAGTATATGGAGTGGAACAGTAGAACAGGTCCATACACTGTTTAGTTTCCATTGCCAAGATCTTCAGCTCTGCTCTTATTCTGTGAGCTGGTGCAACGTTTCGGACCTCCACTGATCTGATATTGGTGAGCTATCACAAAAATAGGTCCTCATTGTAAGTAGTGGTCCCTTTACTGCATTTCCTCAGACATATGTTGTCAACAGCAGACGGTATACCTGTTCAAGATCCTTGATGATATCCATTGTGGTCATTAGGCTGTCCCATTGTAGCCTGTACGGTCCTGGTCGGATATAGTCAACAATTCTGTTTGTGACATCTTTCACGACTCCCTCAACTTTGTAGCTGTAACAAAAGCAATTCAGATATGAAAGAAGGCTCAGCATTTTACTTCTCAATTGATGAAATATCCTACATTGCACATAGTACATATACTTAACATTTTTCTTAGACACTTACAGGCAGCCACCAAATTCTTCAGAAGGTTTACGCCAGACTGTTACATCACTCTAGAAAACATAGAAGTAAGGTCATTAGTGTGAGCTCAAATAAGGTAACATGGGGATAACACAATGCAATGGAACAGACGGAGCTGTTATCAAAATGAGTACACAAGTACACAAAGGAATATGGTACTGGAAACATACAGTATGCATACCACCCTGATAGATATGCTATATATATTTTTATATATATATATATATATATATATATATATATATATATATATGTAGCATATCATATCCACAGCAGTTGTGCACATTTAATTTACTGTTCCTCCTCACTGTGCCCCAGTGACTGAAGCAAGGTCCATAAGGACATGGTTTGGGAGATAGTATGATAGATCTCAACCCCACTGAAAGCCTTTGGGATGGACTGGATTGGAAATCATGAGCCAGACCTTCTCATTCAACACCAGTGTCTCATCTCACAAATGCTCTTGAGAATCAATGGGCAAAAAAATTCATATACACACCAAATCTTGTGGAAAGCCTTCTGGAAGCTAATTTAGTTGAATAGGGGGCACAAACTCCATATTAAAGTGTATGTCATTTCAGTAGTAAGACTCTAAAAGGCCATTTACACGCTGCGACATCGCTAACCATATATCGTTGGGGTCACGGTGTTTGTGACGCACATCCGGCGTCGTTAGCGACATCGCAGTGTGTAACACCTATGAGCGACTTTAAACGATCGCAAAAGAGGCAAAAATCATTGGTCTGTGATACGTTGTTCATTTACCAAAAATCGTTGTCTGGTCAGTAGCAAGGTTGTTTGTCGTTCCTGTGGCCGCCCGCAATGAGGAAGGAAGGAGGTGTACGGGATGTTCGTTCCGCTCATCTCTGCCCCTCCACTTATATTGGATGGCTGCCGTGTGACGTCGCTGTGACGCCGCACGAACCGCCCCTTTAGAAAGGAGGCGGTTCGCCGGCCACAGCGACGTTGCAGGGAAGGTAAGTACTTGTGACGAGTGTAAGCGATTTTATGCCCCACGGGCAGCGATTTGCCCGTGACGCACAACAGACGGGGGCGGGTACGCTCGCTAGCGATCTCGCTAGCGAGATCGCAGCGTGTAAAGCACCCTTAACTCTGGCACACGAAGAGTCTTACTACTAAGTTATTTTTACTCTAGAGCACCCACTTTCAGGTGGTCGAGCCAGAGTTTATTCTTTCTTTTGGACTATCTGTCATTTCAAAAAAGACTGACTGCACTCACCGAGCTGACGTGTGAACAGGTGCATAACTGAACATGATATAAAATACAAAAAAACACAGTTTGCACTCTGATAATGCTAAAGTATGGAAACCATGAACGTGTGAACATGGACCTGCATTACTGCTAAGGAAAATCCAAGAAAAATGATATATTTAGCATATATAAATGGCCATTTGTATATCTGCCCAGTTGCCCCTTCCTTGCCGTGAAGGGGCAACTGGGCAGATATACAAATGGCCATTTATATATGCTAAATATCTCATTTTTCTTGGATTTTCCTTAGCAGTAATGCAGGTCCATGTTCACACGTTCATGGTTTCCATACTTTAGCATTATCAGAGTGCAAACTGTCTTT